>NC_045439.1:92549546-92588032 GCF_002776525.5 Piliocolobus tephrosceles | reverse complement strand
GGTCTTCTGTGTCGCTCGCGCTGGGAGTTGGAGACTGAAGCTGCTCCTATTCGGCCATCTTGCTCCGCCCGGATCATATATCCTTTTTCACTGTAGCCTTCAATGTGCTCCCAAATATCACTTTTCAGATTCCATGAAAACATGTTATCAATCTGCTTCATGAAGAGAAATGTGTAACTCTGTGAGATGAATTCACGCATCACAAAGAAGTTTCTCCGAAAGCTTCTTTTTCATTTTTATCTGAGGATATTTCCTCTGTTTGAGGAATCTTCATAGCGCTCCAAAATATCACCTCTGAGACTCTACAAAAACAGGGCTAGCAAACGGCTCCACAAAATACATGTGTAACTCTGTGAGATGAATTCACACATCACAAAGCAGTTTCTCAGAAACTTTCATTCTGATTTTTATACGAGGATATTGACTTTGGCAGTATAGTTTTCAAAGCAATTCGAAATATCCCTTCACAGATCCCACAAAATCAGGGCTAGCAAACGGCTCCACGAAATGCAGGTGTATTTCAGTGAGTTGAATTCACACATCACAAACAGTTTCTCAGAAAGCTTTTTTCTTGCTTCAGCTGAGGATATTTCTAGTCTCAAAGCACCCCCGTGTGTCTCATGGCATATTCTGCAAAAACACTGTTAGCAAGCTTCTTCCTGAAAACAATGATGTAACACTGTGAGCTGAATTCACCCAGAACAAAACAGTTTCTGAGAAGATCTCTCTGTAGTTTTTATCTGAGGATATTTCATTTTTCACCATGGGATTCAATGATATCCAAGATATCACTTCTGAGATCCCACAAAAACAGTGCTAGCAAACTACTCCATCAAAGAGTGGTGTAACTCTGTCAAGTGTATTCACACATCACAGAGCAGTTTCACAGAAAGTTTCTTTTCACGTTTTTAATTGAGGATATTTCCTTGGTCCGTACAGTCTTCACAGCGATCCCAAATATAGCTTCCCAGATTCAACAAAAAGAGTGGTAACAGAATGCTCTGTGAAAGGAAAGTGTATCTCTGTGAGATTAATTCACACGTCAGATAGCAGTTTCTCAGAAACCTTCTTTGTAATTTTCATCTGAAGATATTTCCTTTTTCACCACAGGTCTCAATGCGATCCAAAATATTACTTCTCAGATTCCACAAAAAGAGTTCTTGTAAACAGCTTCACGAAATACATGTGTAACTCTGTGAGACGAATTCACACATCACAGAGCAGTTTTGCAGAAAACTTCTTTCACGTTTTTAATTGAGGATATTTCCTTGGTCCTTATAGTCTTCATAGCGATCCCAAATATCCCTTTCCAGATTCAACAAAAAGAGTGGTAACAGAATGCTCCATGAAAGGAAAACTGTATCTCTGTGAGAGGAATTCACACATCAGATAGCAGTTTCTCAGAAACCTTCCTTCTACTTTTTATCTGAGGACATTTCCTTTTTCACCACAGGCCTCAATGCGTTCCCAAATATCACTTTGCAGACTCCACGAAAACAGTGTTATCAAAGTGTTTCACGAAGAGAAAGGTGAAACTCTGTGAGATGAAATCACACATCACAGAGCAGTTGCGCAGAAAGCGTCCTTCTGATTTTTATCTGAGGGTATTTCCTTTGTCCGTATAGTCTTCATAACAATCCCAAATATCCCTTCCCAGATTCAACAAAAAGAGTGGTGACAGAATACTCCATGACAGGAAAGTGTATCTCTGTGAGATGAATTCACACATCAGATAGCAATTTCTCAGAAACCTTCTCTCTAGTTTTCATCTGAGGATATTTCCTTTTTCACCACAGGCCTCAAAGCACTCCCAAATATCACTTTGCAGATTCCACAAAAACTGTGTTAGGAAACTGCTTCATGGAGAGAAATGTGTAAATCTGCAAGATGAACTCACACATCACAAAGAAGTTTCTCAGAAAGCTTCTTTCCAGTTTTTATCAGAGGATATTTCCTTTGTCACCATAAGCTTCATGACGCTACGAAATACCACATTGCAAATTTCAAGAAAATAGTGTTAGCAAACTGATCAATGAAAAGAACAGTGTAACTCTGTGAGTTGCATTCACACATCACAATACAGTTTTTCAGAACGCTTCTTTCCAGTTTTCATCTGAGGATATATCTTTTTTCACCATAGCCCCAAATGCACTCCCAGATATCACTTTTCAGAATCCACAAAAAAAAATGTTAGCAAACTACCTCATGAAGAGAAAGGTGTAACTCTCTGAGATGAATTCACACATCACAAAGAAGTTTCTCAGAAAGCTTCTTTCCATTTTATCTGAGGATATTTCCTCCACCAGAGGTGTCTTCATAAGATCCAAAATATCACTTCTCAGAGTCCACAAAAAGAGTGCTAGCAAACGGTCCCACGAAATACCTGTGTAACTCTGTGAGATGAATTCATATATCACAAAGCAGTTTCTCAGAAATCTTCTTTTTCCTTTTTATATGAGGATACTTCCTGTGTCACTATAAGCTTCATGGTGCTAAGAAATACCCCATTACAGACTTCAAGAAAACAGTGTTGGCAAACTGATCAATGAAAAGAAAAATGTAACTTTGTGAGTTGCATTCACACATCACAATGCAGTTTCTCAGAACGCTTCTTTCCAGTTTTCATCTGAGGATATTTCCTTTTCACCACAGACCTCAATGCACTCCCAAATATCACATTGCAGTTTCCACGAAAACAGTGTTAGCAAACTGCTTCATGAAGACGAAGGTATAACTCCGTGTGATGAATCGCACATCACAAAGAAGTTTCTCAGAAAGCTTCTTTCACGTTTTTAATTGAGGATATTTCCTTCTCAGTGTAGGCCTCAATGCGATCCAATATATCCCTTCTCAGATTCCCCAAAGACAGATTCCCCAAAGACTGCTTCATTAATAGAAAGGTGTAACTCTGTGAGATGAATTGACACATCACAGAGAAGTTTCTCAGAAAGTTCATTCTGATATTTATCCGGGGATATTGACTTTGGCCGTATAGTCTTCAAAGTGATTCAAAATATCCGTTCTCAGATTCCACAAAATCTGGGCTAGCAGACGGCTCCATGAAACGCAGGAGTAATTCCGTGATTTGAATTCACACATCACAAACAGTTTCTCAGAAAGCTTCTTTCTTTTTTCAGCTGAGGTTATTTCTGGTCTCAAATCATCCCCGTGTGTCTCATTGCACATTCTACAGAAACACTGTTAGCAAGCTTCTCACTGAAAATAATGATGTAACACTGTGAGCTGAATTCACCCACAGCAAAGCAATTTCGGAGAAGGTCTGTCTGCCGTTTTTATCTGAGGATATTTAATTTTTCACCCTGGGATTCAACAATATCCAAGATATCACTTCTGAGATTCCACAAAAACACTGCTAGCAAACTCCTCCATCAAAGAGTGGTGTAACTCTGCGAAGAAAATTACACATCACAGAGTAGTTTTGCAGAAAGCTTCTTTCACGTTCTTAATTGAGTATATTTCCTTTGTCCGTATAGTCTTCATAGCGATCCCAAATATCGTTTCCCAGATTCAGCAAAAAGAGTGGTAAGAGAATGTTCCAAGAAAGGAAACTGTATCTCTGTGAGATGAATTCACACATCAGAGAGCAGTTTCTCAGAAACCTTCTTTCTAATTTTCATCTGAGGATATTTCCTTTTTCACCACAGGCCTCAATGCGATCCAAAATATCATTTTTCAGAATCCACAAAAAGAGTTCCACCAAACGGCTCCATGAAATACATGTGTAAGTCTTTGGGATGAATTCACACATCACAAAGTGGTTTCTCAGAAGGCTTCTTTCTAGTTTTTATCTGAGGATATTTCCTTCATCCGAGGAGTCTTCATAGAGATCCAAAATATCACTTCTCAGATTCCACAAAAAGAGTGCTAGCAAATGGCTCCATGAAATACCTGTGTAACACTGTGAGATGAATTCACACATCACAAAGAAGTTTCTCACAAAGCTTCTTTCTTGTTTTTATCTGAGGATATTTTTTGTGTCCCCATAAGATTCCTGGCACTAAGAAATATCCCATTGCAGATTTCAAGAAAACAGTGTTGGCCAACTGATCAAGGAAAAGAACAGTGTAACTCTGTGAGTTGCATTCACACATAACAATGCAGTTTCTCAGAATGTTTCTTTCCAGTTTTCATCTGACGATATTTCCTTTTTCACCACAGGCCTCAAAGCACTCCCAAATATCACGATGTAGATTCCATGAAAAGAAGCAAACTGCTTCATGAAGAGAAAGGTGTAACTCTGTTAGATGAATTCACACGTCACAAAGAAGTTTCTCAGAAAGCTTCTGTCACGTTTTTAATTGAGGATATTTCCTTTCTCAGTGTAGGCCTCAATGTGATCCAATATATCCCTTCTCAGATACCCCAAAGAGTGTGGTAATAGACTGCTCCATGATATGAAAGTATAACTCTCTGAAATGAACTCACACATCATGAAGTGGTTTCTCAGAAAGCTTCCTTCAAGTTTTCATCTAAGGATATTTCCTGTTTCACCATAGGCCTCAATGCGCTCCCAAATATCAGTTTGCAGATTCCATGAAAACAGTGTTACCAAACTGCTTCATGAAGAGAAAGGTGTAACTCTTGAAATGAATTCACACATCACAGAGCAGTTGCGCAGAAAGCTTCTTTCTGATTTTTATCTGAGAGTATTTCCTTTGTCCGTATAGTCTTCATAACGATCCCAAATATCTCTTCCCAGATTCAACAAAAAGAGTGGTAACAGAATGCTCCATGAGAGGAAAGTGTATCTCTGTGAGACGAATTCATACATCAGATAGCAGTTTCTCAGAAACCTTCTTTCTAGTTTTCATCTGAGGATATTTCCTTTTTCACCACAGGCCTTAAAGTGCCCCCAATATCAATTTGCAGATTCCACGAAAACTGTTAGGAAACTGCTTCATGGAGAGAAACATGTAAATCTGTGAGACAAATACACACATCACAAAGCAGTTTCTCAGAAAGCTTCTTTCTAGTTTTTATCTGAGTATATTGCCTTCATCCGAGGAGTCTTCATAGCTATAAAAAATATCACTTCTCAGATTCCACAAAAAGATTTTAGCAAACGGCTGCATGAAATACCTGTTTAACTCTGTGAGATGAATTCACACGTCACAAAACAGTTTCTCACATAGCTTCTTTCTCGTTTTTATCTGAGGATATTTCCTGTGTCACCGTAAGATCCATGGTGCTAAGAAATATCCCATTGCAGATTTCAAGAAAACAGTGTTAGCAAAATGATAAATGAAGAGAAAAGTGTAACTCTGTGAGTTGCATTCACACATCACAATGCAGTTTCTGAATATGCTTCTTTCCATTTTTCATCTGAGGATATTTCCTTTTTCACCACAGTCCTCAATGTGCTCCCCAAATATCATGTTGCAGATTCCACAAAAAGAGTGTTAGCAAACTGCTTCATGAAGAGAAAGGTGTAACTCTGTGAGGTGAATTCACACATCACAAAGAAGTTTCTCAAAAAGCTTCTTTCAGGTTTTTAATTGAGAATATTTCCTTTCTCAGTGTAGGCCTCAATGCGATCTAATATATCCCTTCTCAGATTCCCCAAAGACAGTGGTAACAGACTGCTCCATGATATGAAAGTATAACTCTCTGAAATGAACTCACGCATCATAAAGCGGTTTCTCAGACAGGTTCCTTCTAGTTTTCATCTAAGGATATTTCCTATTTCCCCATAGGCCTCAATGCCCTCCCAAATATCACTTTGCAGATTCCACCAAAGCAGTGTTAGCAAAGTGCTTCATGAAGAGATAGGTGTAACTCTGTGAGATGAATTCACACATCATAGAACAGTTGCGCAGAAAGCTTCTTTCTGATTTTTATCAGAGGATATTTCCTTTGTCCGTATAGTCTTCATAACGATCCCAAATATCCCTTCCCAGATTCAACAAAAAGAGTGGTAACAGAATGCTCCATGACAGGGAAGTGTATCTCTGTGAGATGAATTCACACATCTGCTAGCAGTTTCTCAGAAACATTCTTTCTAGTTTTCATCTGAGGATATTTCCTTTTTCATCACAGGCCTCAATGCGCTCCCAAATATCACTTTGCAGATTCCACAAAAACAGTGTTAGGAAACTGCTTCATGGGGAGAAACGTGTAAATCTGTGAGATGAATTCACACATCACAAAACAGTTTCTCAGAAAGCTTCTTTCTAGTTTTTATCTGAGGATATTGCCTTTATCGGAGGAATCTTCATAGCTATCCAAAATATCACTTCTCAGATTCCACAAAAAGAGGGCTAGCAAACGGCTCCATGAAATACCTGTGTAATTCTGTGAGGTGAATTCACACATCACAAAGTAGTTTCTCAGAAAGCTTCTTTCTCGTGTTGATCTGAGGATGTTTCCTGGGTCACCATAAACTTCATGGCGCTAGGAAATTTCCCATTGCAGATTTCAAGAAAACAGTGTTGGCAAACTGATCAATGAAAAGAAAAGTGTAAGTCTGTGACTTGCATTCACACATCACAGTGCAGTTTCTCAGAACGCTTCTTTCCAGTTTTCATCTGAGAATATATCCTTCACTATAGCGCTCAAAACGCTCCCAAATATGACTTTTCAGATTCCACTAGAAGAGTGTTAGCAAACAGCTTCATGAAGAGAAAGGTGTAACTCTGTGAGATGAATTCAGACATTGCAAAAAGGTTTCTCAGAAAGCTTCTTTCTCGTTTTTATCTGAGGATATTTCCTCTGTCTGAGGAGTCTTCATAGCATTCCAAAATATTACCTCTGAGAATCCACAAAAACAGGGCTAGCAAACGGCTCCACGAAATACATGTATAATTCTGTGAGATGAATTCAAACATCACAAAGCTGTGTCTCAGAAAGCTTCATCCTGGTTTCTATCCGAGGATATTGACTTTGGCCGTATAGTCTTCAAAGCGATTCGAAATATCGGTTCTCAGATTCCACAAAATCAGAGCTAGCAAACGGCTCCATGAAATACAGGTGTATTTCCGTGAGTTGAATTCACACATCACCAAGAGTTTCTCATAAAGCTTCTTTCATGCCTCAGATGAGGATATTCCTGTTCTCAAAGCGCCCCCCTGTGTCTCATTGCACATTCTGCCGAAACACTGTTAGCAAGTTTTCACTGAAAATAGTGATGTAACTCTGTAGAGATGAATTCACCCACAACAAAGCAGTTTCTGAGACGGTATCTCTGCATTTTTTATCTGAGGATATTTCATTTTTCACCATTGGATTCAACAATATGCAAGATATCACTTCTGCGATTCCAAAAAGACAGTGCAAACAAACTCCTCCATCAAAGACTGGTGTAACCCTGTAAAATGAATTCACATATCACAGAGCAGTTTTGCAGAAAGCTTCTTGCACGTTTTTAATTGAGGATATTAACTTTGTCAGTATAGTCTTCATAGCAATCCCAAATATCGCTTTCCACATTCAACAAAAAGAGTGCTAAGAGAATGCTCCATGAAAGGAAACTGTATCTCTGTGAGATGAATTCACACATCAGAGAGCAGTTTCTCAGAAACCTTCCTTCTAGTCTTCATCTGAAGATATTTCATTTCTCACCACAGGCCTCAATGTGCTCCCAAATATCACGTTGCAGATTCCACGAAAACAGTGTTAGGAAACTGCTTCATGGAGAGAAACATGTAAATCTGCGAGACAAATTCACACATCACAGAACAGATTCTCACAAAGCTTCTTTCTAGTTTTTATATGAGGATGTTTCCTTCTTCCGAGGAGTCTTCATGGTTATCACATGTATCACTTCTCTGATTCTACAAAAAGAATGCTAGCAAACGGCTCAATGAAATACCTGTGTAACTCTGTGCGATGAATTCACACATCACAAAGCAGTTTCTCAGAAAGCTTCTTTCTGATTTTCATCTGAGGACATTTCCTTTGTCCATATAGTCTTCATAACGATTTTAAATATCCCTTCCCAGATTCAACAAAAAGAGTGGTTACAGAATACTCCATGAAACGAAAGTGTATCTGTGTGAGATGAATTCATACATCAGATAGCAGTTTCTCAGAAACCTTCTTTCTAGTTATTATCTGAGGATATTTCCTTTTTCACCACAGGCCTCAATGCGTCCCAAATATCACTCTGCAGATTCCACGAAAACAGTGACAGGAAACTGCTTCATGGGGAGAAACATGTAAATCTGTGAGATGAACTCACACATCACAAAGCAGTTTCTCAGAAAGCTTCTTCTAGTTTTTATCTGAGGATATTTCCTTCATCTGAGGAGTCTTCATGGCTATCCTAAATATCACTTCTCTGATTTCACAAATAGAATGCGGCTCCACGAAGTACCTGTGTAATGGCTCCACAAAATACCTGTGTAACTCTGAGAGATGAATTCACACATCTCAAAGCCGTTTCTCAGAAAGCTTCTTGCCCGTTTTTATCTGAGGATATTTCCTGTGTCGCTGTAAGCTTCATGGTGCTAAGTAATATCCCAATGCAGACTTCAAGAAAACAGTGTTGGCAAACTGATCAATGAAAAGAAAAGTGTAACTCTGTGCGTTGCATTCACACATCACAGTACAGTTTCTCAGAACGTTGCTTACCAGTTTTCATCTGAGGATATATCCTTTTTCACCACAGGCCTCAATGCGCTCCGAAATATCACTTTACAGATTCCTGAAAACAGTGTTAGGAAACTTCTTCATGGAGAGCAACGTGTAAATCTGTGAGATGAATTCACACAACACAAAGAAGTTTCTCAGGAAGCTTCTTTCTAGTTTTTATCTGAGGATATTTTCTTCATCTGAGGAGTCTTCACAGCGATTCAAAATATCACTCTCAGATTCCACAAAAAGAATGTTAGCAAACGGCTCCATGAAATACCTGCGTAACTTTGTGAGGTGAATTCACACAGCACAAAACAGTTTCTCACAAGGCTTCTTTCTCATTTTTATCTGAGGATATTTCCTGTGTCACTGTAAGCTTCATGGTGATAAGAAATATCCCATTGCGGATTTCAAGAAAACAGTGTTGGCAAACTGATCAAAGAAAAAAGTGAAATTCTGTGAGTTGAATTCACACATGACAGTGCAGTTTCTCAGAACTCTTATTTTCAGTTTTCATCTGAGGATATTTCCTTTTTCACCACAGACCTCAATGAGCTCCCAAATATCACTTTGCACATTCCACGAAAACTGTGTTAGCAAACTGCTTCATGAAGAGAAAGGTGTAACTGCGTGAGATGAATTCACACATCACAAAGCATTTTCTCAGAAAGACTCTTCCACGATTTTAACTGATGATATTTCCTTTCTCAGTGTAGGCCTCAATGCGATCCAATATATCCCGTTTCAGATTACCCAAAGACCGGAAAGGTGTAACTGCGTGAGATGAATTCACACATCACAAAGCAGTTTCTCAGAAAGACTCTGCCATGATTTTAACTGACGATATTTCCTTTCTCAGCGTAGGCCTCAATGTGATCTAATATATCCCGTTTCAGATTACCCAAAGACAGAGGCTCCAAGATATGAAAGTATAACTCTCTGAAATGAACTCACGCTTCATAAAGCAGTTTCTCAGAAAGCTTCCTTCTAATTTTCATGTAAGGATATTTCCTCTTTCACCATAGGCCTCAATGCACTCCCAAATATCACTTTGCAGATTCCTCGAAAACTGTGTTAGCAAACTGCTTCATGAAGAGAAAGGTGTAACTCTGTGAGATGAATTCACACATCACAGAGCAGTTGTGCAGAAAGCTTCTTTCTGATTTTCATCTGAGGATATTCCCTTTGTCCGTATAGTCTTCATAATGATCCCAAATATTCCTTCCCAGATTCAACGAAAAGAGAGGTAACAGAATGCTCCATGAAAGGGTAGTGTATCACTGTGAGACGAATTCGTACATCAGATAACACTTTCTCAGAAACCTTCTTTCTAGTTTTCATCTGAGGATATTTCCTTTTTCACCACAGGCCTCAATGCTCTCCCTAATATCACGTTGCAGAATCCACGGAAATTGTGTTAGCCAACTGCTTCATGAAGAGAAAGGTGTAAATCTGTGAGATGAATTCACACATCACAAAGAAGTTTCTCAGAAAGATTCTGTCATGATTTTAATTGATGATATTTCCTTTCTCATCGTAGGCCTCAATGCGATCCAATATATCCCTTCTCAGATTCCTCAAAGACAGAGATAATAGACTGCTCCATGATATGAAAGTATAACTCTATGAAATGAACTCACACATCATAAAGCGATTTCTCAGATAGCTTCCTTCTAGTTTTCATCTAAGAATATTTCCTGTTTCACCATAGTTCTCAAATCACAGAGCAGTTGTGCAGAAAGCTTCTTTCTGATTTTCCTCTGAGGATATTTCCTGTGTCCATATAGTCTACATAACGATCCCAAATATTCCTTCCCAGATTCAACAGAAAGAGTGGTAACAGAATGCTCCATGAGAGGAAAGTGTATCTCTGTGAGATGAATTCATACTTCAGATAGCAGTTTCTCAGAAACCTTCTTTCTAGTTTTCATCTGAGGATATTTTCTTTTTCACCACACACTTCAATGTGCTCCCAAATATCATTTTGCAGATTCCATGAAAACAGTGTTAGGAAACTGCTTCATGGAAAGAAACGTGAAAATCTGTGAGACGAATTCACACATCACAAAGAAGTTTCTCAGAAACCTTGTTTCTAGTTTTTATCTGAGGATATTTCCTTCGTCTGAGGAGTCTTCATGGCTATCCTAAATATCACTTCTCTGATTCCACAAAAAGAAAGCTAGCTAATGGCTCCATGAAATATCTTTGTAACTCTGAGAGATGAATTCACACATTGCAAAGCAGTTTCTTGGAAAGCTTCTTTCCCTTTTTTATCTGAGGATATTTCCTTTGTCACTGTAAGCTTCATGGCAATAAGAAATATCCCATTGCAGATTTCAAGAAAACAGTGTTGGCAATCTGATCGAGGTAAAGAAAAGTGTAACTCTATGTGCTGCATTCACACATCACAGTGCAGTTTCTCAGAACGCTTCTTTCCAGTTTTCATCTGAGGATATTTGCTTTTTCACCACAGGCCTCAATGTGCTCTCAAATATCACGTTGCAGATTCCACGAAAACAGTGTTAACAAACTGCTTCATGAAGAGAATGCTGTAACTCTGTGAGATGAATTCACACATCACAGAGCAGTTGTGCACGAAGCTTCTTTCTGATTTTCATCTCCACATATTTCCTTTGTCCGTATAGTCTTCATAACGATAAAAAATATCCCTTCCCATATTCAACAAAAAGAGTGGTAATGGAATACTCTATGAAAGGACAGTGTATCTCTGTGAGATGAATTCATACTTCAGATAGCAGTTTCTCAGAACCCTTCTTTCCAGTTTTCATTTGAAGATATTTCCTTTTTCACGACAGGCCTCAATGCGCTGCCAAATATCACTTTGCAGATTCCACGAAAACAGTGTTAGCAAACTGCTTCATGAAGAGAAAGGTGTAACTCTGTGAGATGAATTCACACATCACAAAGCAGTTTCTCAGAAAGCTTCTTTATACTATTTATGTGAGGATATTTCCTTCTTCTGAGGAGTCTTCAGGGCTATCCTAAATATCGCTTCTCTGATTCCACAAAAAGAAAGCTAGCATACGTCTCCACGAAATACATGTGCAAGTCTGAGATATGAATTCACACATCACAAAGCAGTTTCTCAGGAAACTTATTTCTCTTTTTTATCTGAGGATATTTCCTGTGTCACCTTAAGCTTCATGGCGGTAAGAAATATCCCATTGCAGATATCAAGAAAACATTGTTGACACACTGATCAAGGAAAAGAAAAGTGTAACTCTGTGAGTTGCATTCACACATCACAATGCAGTTTCTCAGAATGTTTCTTCCCAGTTTTCATCTGAGGATACTTCGTTTTTCACAACAGGCCTAAATGAGCTCCCAAATATCACGTTGCAGATTCCACGAAAACTGTGTTAGCAAACTGCTTCATGAAGAGAAAGGCCTAAATCTGTGAGATGAATTCACACATCACAAAGAAGTTTCTCAGAAAGATTCTGTCTCGATTTAATTGAGGATATTTCCTTTCTCATCGTAGGCCTCAATGCGATCCAACATACCCCGTCTCAGATTACCCAAAGAAAGAGGGAAATAGACTGCTCCATGATTTGAAAGTATAACTCTCTGAAATGAACTCACACATTATAAAGCGGTTTCTCAGAGAGCTTCCTTCTAGTGTTCATCTAAGGATATTTCTTGTTTCACCGTAGATCTCATTGCACTCCAAAGTATCACTTTCCAGATTTCACAAAAAGTGTGTTAGCAAACTGCTTAAGAAGAGAAAGGTGCAACTCTGTGAGATGAATTCACACATCACAGAGTAGTCGTGCAGAAAGCTTCTTTCTGATTTTCATCTGAGGATATTTCCTTTGTCCGTATAGTCTTCATAACGATCCCAGGTTTCGCTTCCCATATTCAACAAAAAGAGTGGTAAGAGAATACTCCATGACAGGAAAGTGTATCTCCGTGAGATGGATTCATACATCAGACAGCAGTTTCTCAGAAACCTTCTTTCTAGTTTTCATCCAAGGATATTTCCTTTTACACCCCAGGCCTCAATGAGCTCCCAAATATCACGTTGCAGATTCCAGGAAAACTGTGTTAGCAAACTGCTTCATGAAGAGAAAGGTGTAACTCTGTGAGATGAATTCACACATCACTAAGAAGTTTCTCAGAAAGATTCTGTCACATTTTTCATTGAGGATATTTCCTTTCTCAGCATAGTCCTCATTGTGATCCAATATATCCCTTCTCACATTCTCCAAAGACAGAGGTAATAGACTGCTCCATGATATCAAAGTATAACTCTCTGAAATGAACTCACACATCATAAAGCAGTTTCTCAGAAAGCTTCCTTCTAGTTTTCATCTAAGGATGTTTCTTGTTTCAGCATAAGCCTCAATGTGCTCCCAAATATCAGTTCGCTGATTTCACGAAAACTATGTTAGCAAACTGCTTCATGAAGAGAAAGGTGTAACTCTGTGAGATGAATTCACACATCACAAAGCAGTTTCTCAGAAAGCTTCTTTCTACTATTTATCTGAAGATACTTCCTTCGTCTGAGGAGTCTTCATGGCTATCCTAAATATCACTTCTCTGACTCCAAAAAAGAAAGCTAGCAAACGGCTCCACGAAATATCTGTGTAACTCTGAGAGATGAATTTACTCATCACAGAGCAATTTCTCAGAAAGCTTCTTTCTAGTTTTTATCTGCGGATATTTCCTTCATCTGAGGAGTCTTCATGGCTGTCCTAAATATCGCTTCTCTGATTCCACAAAAGAAAGGTAGCATACAGCTCCACGAAATACATGTGCAGCTCTGAGAGATGAATTCACACATCACAAAGCAGTTTCTCAGAAAGCTCCTTTCTCTTTTTTATCTGAGGATATTTCCTGTGTCACCTTAAGCTTCAGGGCGGTAAGAAATATCCCATTGCAGATATCAAGAAAACATTGTTGGCACACTGATCAAGGAAAAGAAAAGTGTAACTCTGTGAGTTGCATTCACACATCACAATGCAGTTTCTCAGAACGTTTCTTTCCAGTTTTCATCTGAGGATATTTCCTTTTTCACTACAGGCCTCAATGAGCTCCCAAATATCACGTTGCAGATTCCACAAAAACAGTGTTAGCAAATTGCTTCATGAAGTGAATGGTATAGCTCTGTGAGATGAATTCACACATCACAAGGAAGTTTCTCAGAAAGGTTCTGTCACCATATTAATTGATGATATTTCCTTTCTCAGCATAGGCCTCAGTGCGATCCAATATATCCCGTCTAAGATTTCCCAAATAGAGAGGCAATAGACTGCTCCATGTTATGAAAGTACAACTCTCTGAAATGAACTCACACATTATAAAGCGCTTTCTCAGATAGCATCCTTCTAGTTTCCATCTAAGGCTATTTCTTGTTTCACCATAGACCTCAATGCACTCTCAAATATCACGTTGCATATTCCACGAAAACAGTGTTAGCAAAGTGCTTCATAGAGAGAAAGGTGTAACTCTGTGAGATGAATTCACACATCACAGAGCAGTTGTGCAGAAAGCTTCTCTCTGACTTTCATCTGAGGATATTTCCCTCGTCTGTATAGTCTTCATAACGATCCAAAGTATCCCTTCCTAGATTCAACGAAGAGAATGGTAACAGAATGCTCCATGAAAGCAAAGTGTATCTCTTTGAGATGAATTCATACACCAGATAGCAGTTTCTCAGAAATCTTCTTTCTAGTTTTCATATGAGGATATTTCCTTTTTCACCACAGGCCTCAGTGCCCTCCCAAATATCACTTTGCAGATTCCACAAAAACAGTGTTAGGAAATTGCTTCATGGAGAGCAACGTGTAAATCTGTGAGACGAATTCACACATCACAAAGCAGTTTCTCAGAAAGCTTCTTTCTAGTTTTTATCGGAGGATTTTTTTCTGTGTCACCGTTAACTTCATGGCGCTAAGAAATATCCCATTGCAGGTTTCAAGAAACCAGTGTTGGCAAACTGATGAAGGAAAAGAAGAGTGTAACTCTGTGAGTTGCATTCACACATCACAATGAAGTTTCTCAGAACGCTTCTTTCCAGTTTTCATCTGAGGATATTTCCTTTTTCACCACAGGCCTCAATGCACTCCAAAATATCACTTTGCAGATTCCATGAAAACAGTGTTAACAAACTGCTTCATGAAGAGAATGCTGTAACTCTGTAAGATGAATTCACACATCACAGAGCAGTTGCGCAGAAAGCTTCCTTCTAGTTTTTATCTGAGGATATTTCCTTCTTCTGGGGAGTCTTCATGGCTATCCTAAATATCACGTCTCTGATTCCACAAAAAGAAAGCTAGGAAACAGCTCCATGAAACACCTGTGTAACTCTGAGAGATGAATTCACACATCACAAAGCAGTTTCTCACAAAGCTTCTTTCTCTTTTTTATCTGAGGATATTTCCTGTGACACTGTAAGCTTCAAGGTGATAAGAAATATCCCATTGCAGATTTCAAGAAAACAGTGTTGCCAAACTCATCAAGGTAAAGAAAAGTGTAACTCTATGCGTTGCTTTCACACATGACAGTGTAGTTTCTCAGAACGCTTCTTTTCAGTTTTCATCTAGTATATTTCCTTCTTCACCACAGGCCTCAATGCGCTCCCAAATATCACGTTGCAGATTCCACGAAAACTGTGTTAGCAAACTGCTTCATGAAGAGAAAGGTGTAACTGCATGAGATGAATTCACACATCACAAAGAAGTTTCTCAGAAAGGTTCTGTCACGTTTTTAATTGAGGATATTTCCTTTCTCAGCATAAGCCTGAAATCGATCTAATATGTCACGTCAAAGACAGTGGTAATAGACTGCTCCATGATATGAAAGTAAAACTCTCTGAAATGAACTCACACATCATCAAGCAGTTTCTCAGAAAGCTTGTTTCTAGTTTTTATCTGAGGATATTTCCTTCATCTGAGGAGTCTTCATGGCTATCCTAAATATCACTTCTCTGATTCCACAAAAATAAAGCTAGAAAATGGCTCCACGAAACACCTGTGTAACTCTTAGAGCTGAATTCACACATCACAAAGCAGTTTCTCAGAAAGCTTCTTTCTCTTTTTTATCTGAGGACATTTCCTGTGTCACTGTAAGCTACATGGCCATAAGAAATATTCCATTGCAGATTTCAAGAAAACAGTGTTGGCAAACCAATCAAAAAAAAGAAATGTGTATCTCTGTGAGTTGCATTCACACATCACAGTGTACTTTTTCAGAACACTTCTTTTCAGTTTTCATCTGAGAATATTTCCTTTTTCACCACAGGCCTCAAAGTGCTCCCAAATATCACTTTGCAGATTCCACGAAAACAGTGTTAGCAAACTGCTTCATGAAGAGAATGCTGTAATTCAGTGAGATGAATTCACATATCACTGGGTAGTTGTGCAGAAAACTTCTTTCTGATTTTCCTCTGAGGATATTTCCTTTGTCCGTATAGTCTACATAACAATCCCAAATATCACTTCCCAGATCCAACAAAAAGAGTTGTAACAGAATGCTCCATGAGAGGAAAGTGTATCTCTGTGAGATAAATTCATACATCAGATAGCAGTTTCCCAGAAACCTTCTTTCTAGTTTTCATCTGAGCATATTTCCTTTTTCACCACAGGCCTCATTGCGCTGCCAAACATCACTTTGCAGATTCCATGAAAACAGTGTTAAACAGTGTTAGCAAACTGCTTCATGAAGAGAAAGGTGTAACTCTGTGTAATAAATTCACACATCACAAAGCAGTTTCTCGGAAAGCTTCTTTCTACTATTTGTCTGAGGATATTTCCTTCATCTGAGGAGTCTTCATGGCTATCCTAAATATCACTTCTCTGATTCCAAAAAAAGAAAGATAGCAAACGGCTCCATGAAATATCTGTGTAACTCTGAGAGATGCATTCACACATCACAAAGCAATTTCTATGAAAGCTTCTTTCTGGTTTTTATCTGAGGATATCTCCTTCGTCTGAGGAGCCTTCATGGCTATCGTAATCATTGCTTTCTGATTCCACAAAAAGAAAGCTAGCATACGACTGTATGAAATACATGTGCAACTCTGAGAGGTGAATTCACACATCACAAAACTGTTTTTCAGAAAGCTCCTTTCTCTTTTTTATCTGAGGATATTTCCTGTGTCACCATAAGTTTAATGGTGATAAAAAATATCCCATTGCAGATTTCAAGAAAACAGTGTTGGCAAACTGATCAAGGATAAGAAAAGTGTAACTCTCTGAATTGCATTAACACATCACAATGTAATTTCTCAGAACGCTTCTCTCCAGTTTTCATCTGAGGATATTTATTTTTTCACCACTGGCCTCAATGCGCTCTCAAATATCACGTTGCAGATTCCACGAAAAGAGTGTTAGCGAACTGCTTCATGAAGAGAAAGGTGTATCTCTGTGAGAGGAATTCACATATCACAGAGCAATTGTGCAGAAAGTTTCTTTCTGATTTTCATCTCAAGATATGTACATTGTCCTTATAGTCTTAATAATGATATCAAATATCCATTCCCAGATTCAACAAAAAGAGTGGTAACGGAGTACTCCATGAAAGGAAAGTGGAACTCTGTGAGACGAATTCATATTTCAGATATCAGTTTCTCAGAAACCTTCTTTCTAGTTTTCATCTGAGGATATTTCCTTTTTCACCACAGGCCTCAATGCGCTGCCAAATATCACTTTGCAGATTCCAGGAAAACAGTGTTAGCAAACTGCTTCATGAAGAGAAAGGTGTAAGTCTGTGAGATGAATTCACACATCACAAAGCAGTTTCTCAGAAAGCTCCTTTCTAGTTTTTATCTGAGGATATTTCCTTCGTCTGAGGAGACTTCGTGGCTATCCTAAATATCACTTCTGTGATTTCACAAAAAGAAAGCTAGCTAATAGCTCCATGAAATATTCTTGTAACTCCCAAATGTCACTTGGCAGATTCCACGAAAACGGTGTTAGCAATCTGCTTCGTGAAGACAAAGTTGTAACTCGGTGAGATGAATTCACATATCACAGAGAAGTTTCTGAGAAAGCTACTTTCTAGTTTTTATTTGAGGATATTTGCTTTGTCACAGTCAGCTTCATTGCGTGAAGAAATATCCCAATGCCCATTTCAAAAGGCAAATGTTAGTAAACAGACCAATGAAAAGGAAACTGTAACACTGAGAGCTGAATTCACATGTCACAATGCAGTTTGCCAGAACGCTTCTTTCCAGTTTTGATCTGAGGATATACCCTTTTTCACCATAACCCTCAATAGGTTGCCAAATATCACTTTGCAAATTACATGAGATCAGTCTTAGCGAACGGCTTCATGAGGAAAAAGGTGTAACTCTGTGAGACAAATTCACAGATCACAAAGAAGTTTCTCAGAAAGCTTCCTTCTCATTTTTCTCAGCGGATATTTCGTTTGGCCCTATAGTCTTCAAAGGGATCCGAAATATACGTTCTCAGATTCCACAAAAACCGGGCTAGCCAACGACCCCAGGAAACACACCTATAACTCAGTGAGTTGAATTGACACATCACCAAGCACTTTCTCAGAAAGTTGCTTTCTGTTGGAGCTGAAGTTATTTGTGGTCTCGGAGCGCCACCGTGTGTCTTATGACAGATTCTGCGAAAACACAATCTTAGCAAGCTTCTCAATGAAAACAATGGGGAAACTCTGTGAGCTGAATTCACCCACAACCAAGAAGTTTCTGAGTAGGCTTTTCAGCAGATTTGCCTGAGGATATTTCATTCTTGAGCATGGGATGCAACAATATCCAAGATGTCACTTCTGAGATTCCACAAAATCAGTGCTAGCAAAATCCTCCATGAAGGAGTGGTGTGACACTGTAAAATGAATTCACACATCACAAAGCAGTTTCTCAGAAAGCTTCATTCCGGTTTTCTCAGAGGATATTTCCTTTGTCCTTAGACTCTTCAAACCCATCCGAAATATCAGTTCTCAGAATTCACAAAGACAGTGCTAGCAAACAGCTGCACGATAGAGTAGTGTAACTCTGGGAGATGAAGTCACATATCAGAAAGCAATCTCTCAGAAAGCTTCTTTCAAGTGTTTATCTGAGGATATTTCCTTTCTCACCGCAAGCTGCATGGAGCTAAGAAGTATCCCATGGCAGATTTCAAGAAAACTGTGTTAGCACACTGCTGACTGAAGAGAAAAGTGTAACTCTATGAGTTGAATTCACACATCGCAATGCAGTTTCTCAGAACGCTGCCTCCCAGTTTTTTTCCGAGAAGATTTCCTTTTTCACCATAGCCCACAATGAGCTCCCAAATATCACTTACCAGAATCCACGAAAAGAGTGTTAGCAAACTGCTGCAAGAAGGGAAAGGTGAAACTCTGTATGATGAATTTGCACATCAGAAAGCATTTACTGAGAAAGCTTCCTTCTAGCTATCACCTCGGAATATTTCCTTCTACACCATGGGCCTCAAAGCGCTCCCAAATGTCACTTTGAAGATTCCAGGAAAAGTATGTCAGCAAACGGCTTCATGAAGACTAAGATGTAACTCTGTTAGATGAATTAACATATCACAAAGAAGTTTCTCACAAAGCCTCTTTCACATTTTCAATTGAGTATATTTCCTTTATCAGCGTAGGCCTCAGTGAGACCCAAAGGAGCCGTTGTCAAGCACCTCAAAGACAGTGTTAACAGACTGCTCCAGGAAACATAAGTGTAACTCTGTGAGATGAATTCACACATCACAAAGAAGTTTCTCCGAAGGCTTCTTTCTACTTTTTGTGTGAGGATATTTTCTTTGACATGGTAAACTTCATTGAGCTAAGAAGAATCCCGTTGCAGATTTCAAGAAAACTGTGTTAGCAAACTGATGACTGAAGGAAAAAGTGTAACTCTGTGAGTTGCATTCACACATTGCAATGCAGTTTCTCAGAACACTTCTTTCCAGTTTTTATCCCAGGAGATTTCCTTTCTCACCAGAGCCCACAATGAGCTCCCATATATCACTTTCCAGAATCCATGAAAAGAGTGTTAGCAAACTGCTGCAAGAAGGAAAAGGTGAAACTCTGCATGATGAATTCACACATCAGAAAGCATTTACTGAAAAAGCTTCTTTCTAGCTATTATTTGAGAATATTTCCTTCTACAGCATGGGCCTCAATGCGCTCCAAATATCCCTATGCAGATTCCAGGAAAATATGTCAGCAAACTTCTTCATGAAGACTAAGTTGTAATTCTGTGATATGAATTCACGTATCACAAAGAAGTTTCTCACAAAGCTTCTTTCACGTTTTCAATTGAGTATATTTCCTTTATCAGCGTAGGCCTCAATGAGACTCAAAGGAGCCCTTGTTTAGCTCTGAAAGACAGTGCTAACCGACTGCTCCAGGAAACATAAATGTAACTCTGTGAGATGAATTCACATATCACAAAGAAGATTCTCAGAAAGCTTCTTTCTACTTTTTGTGTGAGGATATTTCCTCTGACATGGTAATCTTCATTGTGCTAAGAAGAATCCCGTTGCAGATTTCAAGAAAACTGTGTTAGCAAACTGATGACTGAAGAGAAAAGTGTAACT
Source organism: Piliocolobus tephrosceles (assembly GCF_002776525.5). Classification (NCBI taxonomy): domain Eukaryota; kingdom Metazoa; phylum Chordata; class Mammalia; order Primates; family Cercopithecidae; genus Piliocolobus; species Piliocolobus tephrosceles. The sequence continues at coordinate 92,567,912 of NC_045439.1, read as the reverse complement.
CTGTGAGTTGCATTCACACATCGCAGTGCAGTTTCTCAGAACGCTTCTTTCCAGTTTTTATCCCAGGAGATGTTTTTTTCTCACCATAGCCCACAATGAGCTCCCAAATATCACTTTCCAGAATCCACCAAAAGTGTGTTAGCAACCTGCTGCAAGAAGGGAAAAGTGAAACTCCGTATGATGAATTCACACATCAGAAAGCATTTACTGAAAAAGCTTCTTTCTAGCTATTATCTGAGGATGTTTCCTTTTTCACCATGGGCCTCAATGCGCTCCCAAATATCCCTTGGCAGATTCCAGGAAATATAGGTCAGCAAACTGCTTCATGGAGACTAATTTGTAACTCTGTGAGATGAATTCGCATATCACAAAGAAGTTTCTCACAAAGATTCTTTCACGTTTTCCATTGAGGATATTTCATTTATCAGCGTAGGCCCCAATGAGACCCAGTGCAGCCTTTGTCAAGCACCTGAAAGACAGTGTTAAGCCACTGCTCCAGGAAACATAAGTGTAACTCTGTGAGATGAATTCACACATCACAAAGAAGTTTCTCAGAAAGCTTCTTTCTACTTTTTGTGTGAGGATATTTCCTTTGACACGGTAATCTTCATAGTGCTAAGAAGAATCCCATTGCAGATTTCAAGAAAACTGTGTTAGCACACTGCTGACTGAAGAGAAAAGTGTAACTCTGTGAGTTGGATTCACACATCGCAATGCAGTTTCTCAGAATGCTTCTTTCCAGTTTTTATCCCAGGAGATTTCCTTTCTCACCATAGCCCACAATGAGCTCCCAAATATCACTTTCCAAAATCCACGAAAAGAGTGTTAGCAAACTGCTGCAAGTAGGAAAAGGTGAAACTCTGTATGATGAATTCAAACATCAGAAAGCATTTACTGGAAAAGCTTCTTTCTAGCTATTATCTGAGGATATATAATTTTACACCATGGGACTCAATGCTCTCCCAAATATCCCTTTGCAGATTCCAGGAAACATATGTCAGCAAACTGCTTCATGAGGACTAAGTTGTAACTCTGTGAGATGAATTCACATATCACAAAGAAGTTTCTCACAAAGCTTCTTTCATGTTTTCAATTGAGTATATTTACTTTATCAGTGTAGGCCTCAATGAGCCCCAGAGGAGCCCCTGTCAAGCTCCTCAAAGACAGTGTTAACTGACTGCTCCAGGAAACATAAGTGTAACTCTGTGAGGTGAATTCACACATCACAAAGAAATTTCTCAGAAAGCTTCTTTCTACTTTTTGTGTGAGGATATTTCCTTTGACATGGTAATCTTCATTGTGCCAAGAAGAATCCTGTTGCAGATTTCAAGAAAACTGTGATAGCAAAGTGATGACTGAAGAGAAAAGTGTAACTCTGTGAGTTGCATTCACACATCGCAATGCAGTTTCTCAGAATCCGTCTTTCCAGTTTTTATCCGAGGAGATTTCCTTTCTCACCATAGCCCACAAAGAGCTCCCAAATATCACGTTCCAGTATCCACCAAAAGACTGTTAGCAACCTGCTGCAAGAAGTGAAAGGTGAAACTTTGTGTAATGAATTCACACATCAGAAAGCAGTTTCTGAAAAAGCTTCTTTCTAGCTATTATCTGAGGATGCTTCCTTTTTCACCATGGGCCTCAATGCGCTCCAAAATATCACTTGGCAGGTTCCATGAAAACACTGTCAGCAAGCTGCTTCGTGAAGACTAAGTTGTAACTCTGTGAGATGAATTCACATCTAAAAAAAGAAGTTTCTCCCAAAGCTTCTTTCAAGTTTTCAATGAAGGATATTTCCTTTATCAGCGTAGGCCTCAATCCGACCTAAAGCAGCCCTTGTCAGGTTCCTCAAAGACAGTGTTAATCGACTGCTCCATGAAAAGTAAGTGCAACTATGTGAGAAGAATTCTCACATCCCAAAGAAGTTTCAACGAAAACTCCTTTCTAGTTTTTATCTGAAGATATTTACTTTGTCACCCTAAGCTTCATTGCCCTCAGAAATATCCCAATGCAGATTTCAAGAAAACAGGGTTAGCGAACGGATCGATGAAAAGGAAAGGGTACCTCTGTGAGTTGCATTCACGTGTCACAATGCAGTTTCTCAGAACCCTTCTTTCCAGTGTTTATCTGAGGATATTTCCTTTTCCACTATAGCCCTCACTGGGCTCCCAAATATCACTCTGCAAATTCCACGGGAACAGTCTTAGTTAATGGCTACATGAGGAGAAAGGTGTAACTGTGATACGAATTCACAGATCACAAAGAAGTTTCTCAGAAAGCTTCTTTCTCATTTTTCTCAGCGGATATTTTCTTTGGCCCTATAGTCTTCAAAGAGATCCGAAATATCAGTTCTGAGATTCCATAAAAACGGGGCTAGCCAACGGCTCCACGGAATACACCTGTAACTCAGTGAGTTGAATTCACACATCAGCAAGCAGTTTCTGGGAAAGCGGCTGTCTGTTGGAACTGAGGTTATTTGTGGTCTCGGAGCGCCACCGTCTGTCTTCTTGCAGATTCTGCGAAAACACTCTTAGCAAGCTTCTAAATGAAAACAATGAGGAAACTCTGTGCGCTGAATTCACTCACAACCAAGAAGTTTCTGAGAAGACTTCTCTGCAGGTTTGTCTAAGGATACTTCATTCTTCAGCATGGGATTCAACGATATCGAAGCTGTCACTTCTGAGATTCCACAAAATCAGTGCTAGCAAACTCCTCCATGAAAGACTGGTGGAACACTGTGAAATGAATTCACATATCACAAAGCAATTTCTCAGAAAGCTTCATTCTGGTTTTCTCGGAGGATATTTCCTTTGTCCTTAGACTCTTCAAACCCATCCGAAATATCAGTTCTCAGAATTCACAAAGACAGTGCTAGCAAACGGCTGCACAATAGAGTAGTGTAACTCTGTGAGATGAAGTCACATATCAGAAAGCAATCTCTCAGAAAGCTTCCTTGAAGTGTTTATCTGGGGATGTTTACTTTCTCACGGCAAGCGGCATAGAGCTAAGAAGTATCCCATGGCAGATTTCAAGAAAACTGTGCTAGCACACTGCTGACTGAAGAGAAAAGTGTAACTCTGTGAGTTGCTTTCACACATCGCAATGCAGTTTCTCAGAACGCTTCATTCCAGTTTTTATCGGAGGAGATTTCCTTTTTCACCATAGCCCACAATGAGCTCCCAAATATCACTTTCCAGAATCCACGAAAAGAGTGTTCCCAAACTGCTGCAAGAAGGAGAAATTGAAACTCTGTATGATGAATTCACCCATCAGAAAGCATTTACTGAGAAAGCTTCTTTCTAGCTATTATCTGAGGATATATCCTTTTTCACCATGGGCCTCAATGTGCTCCCAAATGTCACTTTGCAGACACCAGGAATAATATGTCAGCAAACTGCCTTATGAAGACTAAGTTGTAACTCTGTGAGATGAATTCTCATATCACAAAGAAGTTTCTCACAAAGCTTATTTCAAGATTTCAATTGAGGATATTTCCTTCATCAGCGTAGGCCTCAATGAGACCTAAAGGAGCGCTTGTCAAGCTCCTCAAAGACAGTGATAACCCACTGCTCCAGTAAACATAAGTGTAACTCTGTGAGATGAATTCACACATCACAAGGAAGCTTCTCAGAAAGCTTCTATCTGCTTTTAGTGTGAGGATATTTCCTTTGACACCGTAATGTTCGTTGCGGTAAGAAGTATCCCTTTGCAGATTGCAAGAAAACTGTGTTAGCACACTGATCACTGTAGAGAAAAGTGTAACTCTGTGAGTTGCTTTCACACATCGCAATGCAGTTTCTCAGAACACTTCTTTCCAGTTTTTACCCGAGGAGATTTCCTTTTTCACCATAGCCCACAATGAGCTCCCAAATATCACTTTCCAGAATCCACCAAAAGAGTGTTAGCAAACTGCTGCAAGAAGGAAAAGGTGAAACTCTGTATGATGAATTCACACATCAGAAAGCATTTACTGAAAAAGCTTCTTTCTAGGTATTATTTGAGGATTTTTCTTTTACACCATGGGCCTCAATGCGCTCCCAAATATCACTTGGCAGATTCCAGGAAAAATATGTCAGCAAACTGCTTCATGAAGACTAAGTAACTCTGTGAGATGAATTCACATATCACAAAGAAGTTTCTCACAAAGCTTCTTTCACGTTTTCAATTGAGGGTATGTCCTTTATCAGCTTAGGCATCAATGAGACCCAAAGGAGCCCTTGTCAGGTTTCTCAAAGGCAGTGTTAATCGATAGCTCCAGGAAACAGAGGTGTAACTCTGTGGGATGAATTAACACATCACAAAGAAATTCTTCAGAAAGCTTCCTTCTACTTTTTATCTGAGGATATTTCCTTTGACATGGTAATCTTCATGGCGCTAAGAAGTATCCTGTTGCAGATTTCAAGACAACTGTGCTAGCAAACTGATGACGGAAGAGAAAAGTGTAAGTCTGTGAGTTACATTCACCATCGCAATGAAGTTTCTCCAAACGCTTCTATCCATTTTTTATCTGAGGAGATCCCCTTTTTCACCATAGCCCACAATGAGCTCCTAAATATCACTTTGCAGAATCCAAGAAAAGAGTGTTAGCAAACTGCTGCAAGAAGGGAAAGGTGAAACTCTCTATGATGAATTCACACATCAGAAAGCAGTTTCTGAGAAAGCTTCTTTCTAGCTATTATCTGAGGATATTTCCTTTTTCAGCACGGCCTCAATGCGCTCCAAAATATCACTTGGCAGATTCCATGAAAACACTGTCAGCAAACTGCTTCGTGAAGATTAATTTGTAACTCTGTGAGATGAATTCACATCTCACAAAGAAGTTTCTCTCAAAGCTTCTTTCAGGTTTTTAATGAAGGATATTTCCTTTATCAGCGTAGGCATCAATGCGACCAAAAGTAGATCTGGTCAGGTTCCTTAAAGACAGTGTTAATCGACTGCTCCATGACAAGTAAGTGTAACTCTGTTAGAAGAATTCACACATAACTAAGAAGTTTCTAAGGAACCTCCTTTCTAGTTTTTATCTGGCGGTATATCCTTTGTCACGGTAAGCTTCACTGCGCTAAGAAATATCCCAATGCAGATTTCAAGAAAACAGGGTTAGCGAACGGATCCATGAAAAGGAAAGGATAACTCTGTGAGTTGCATTCACGTGTCACAATGCAGTTTCTCAGAACCCTTCTTTCCAGTGTTTATCTGAGGATATTTCCTTTTCCACAATAGCCCTCACTGGGCTCTCAAATATCACGTTGCAACTTCCAAGAGAACAGGCTTAGCGAACGGCTACATGAGGAGAAAGGTGTAACTCTGTGAGACGAATTCACAGATCACAAAGAAGTTTCTCAGGAAGCTTCTTTCTCATTTTTAACTGCGGATATTTCCTTTGTCCCTATAGTCTTCAAAGGAATCCGAAATATCAGTTCTCAGATTCCACAAAAACGGGGCTAGCCAACGGCTCCACGGAATACACCTGTAACTCAGTGAGTTGAATTCACAAAACACCAAGTAATTTCTCAGAGCGCTGCTTTCTTTGGGAGCTGAGGGTATTTGTGGTCTCGGAGCGCCACCGTGTGTCTTCTTGCAGATTCTGCGAACACACTCTTAGCAAGCTTCTCAATGAAAACAATGAGGAAACTCTGTGAGCTGAATTCACCCACAACCAAGAAGTTTCTGAAAGGCTTCTCGGCAGATTTGTCTGAGGATATTTCGTTCTTTAGCATGGGATTCAACGATATCCCAGATGTCACTTCTGAGATTCCACAAAATCAGTGCTAGCAAACTCCTCCATGAAAGAGTGGTGTAACACTGTGAAATGAATTCACATATCACACAGCAGTTTCTCAGACAGGTTCATTCCGGTTTTTCTCGGAGGATATTTCCTTTCTCCTTAGACTCTTCAAACACATCCGAAATATCAGTTCTGAGAATACACAAAGACAGTGCTAGCAAACGGCTGCAGGATAGAGTAGTGCAACTCTGTGAGATGAAGTCACATATCAGAAAGCAATCTCTCAGAAAGCTTCTTTCACGTGTTTATCTGAGGATATTTCCTTTCTCACCACAACCTGCATAGAGCTACGAAGTATCCCATGGCAGATTTCAGGGAAACTGTGTTAGCCCACTGCTGACTGAAGAGAAAAGTGTAACTCTGTGAGTTGGATTCACACATCGCAATGTGGTTTCTCAGAACGCTTCTTTCCAGTTTTTATCTAAGGACATTTCCTTTTTCACCATAGCCCACAATGAGCTCCCAAATATCACTTTCCAGAATCCACGAAAAGAGTGTTAGCAAACTGCTGAAAGAAGGAAAAGATGAAACTCTGTATGATGAATTCACACATCAGAAAGCAGATTCTGAGAAAGCTTCTTTGTAGCTATTATCTGAGGATATTTCCTTTTTCAACATGGACCTCAATGGGCTCTCAAATATCACTTTTCAGATTCCAGGAAAAATATGTCAGCAAACTGCTTCATGAAGACTCAGTTGTAACTCTGTGAGATGAATTCACATATCACAAAGAAGTTTCTCACAAAGCTTCTTTCAGGTTTTCAATTGAGGATATTTCCTTTATAAGCTTAGGTCTCAATGAGACACAAAGGAGCCCTGGTCATGTTCCTCAAAGACAGTGTTAATCGACTGCTCCAGGAAACATAAGTGTAACTCTGTCAGGTGAATTCACATTTGACAAAGAAGTTCCTCAGAAAGCTTCCATATACTTTTTATCTGAGGATATTTCCTTTGACATGGTAATCTTCAAGGCACTAAGAAATATCCCATTGCAGATTTCAAGAAAACTGTGCTATCAAACTGATGACTGAAGAGAAAAGTGTAAGTCTGTGAGTTGCATTTACACATCGCAATGCAGTTTTTCCAAACGCTTCTTTGCAGTTTTTATCTGAGGAGATTCCCTTTTTCACCATAGCCCACAATTAGCTCCTAAATATCACTTTCCAGAATCCAAGAAAAGAGTGTTAGCAAACTGCTGCAAGAAGGGAAAGGTGAAACTCTGTATGATGAATTCACACATCAGAAAGCAGTTTCTGAGAAAGCTTCTTTCTGGCTATTATCTGAGGATATTTCCTTTTTCAGCATGGGCCTCAATGTGCTCCCTAATATCACTTGGCAGATTCCACGAAAACACTGTCAGCAAACTGCATCATGAAGACTAAGTTGTACCTCTGTGAGATGAATTCACATCTCACAAAGAAGTTTCTCCCAAAGCTTCTTTCAGGTTTTTAATGAAGGACATTTCCTTTATCAGCGTAGGCCTCAATAAGACCCAAAGTAACCCTGGTCAGGTTCCTCAAAGAGAGTGTTAATCGACTGCTCCATGAAAAGTAAGTGTAACTCTGTGAGAAGAATTCACACATAACAAAGAAGTTTCTAAGAAAACTCCTTTCTAGTTTTTACCTGGCGTATATCCTTACGGTATCACCGTAAGCTTCACTGCGCTAAGAAATATCCCAATGCAGATTTCAAGAAAACAGGGTTAGGGAACGGATCCATGAAAAGGAAAGGGTACCTCTGTGAGTTGCATTCACGTATCACAATGCAGTTTCTCAGAACCCTTCTTTCCAGTGTTTATCTGAGGATATTTCCTTTTCCACCATAGCCCTCAATGAGCTCCGAAATATCACTTTGCAAATTCCTCGAGGACAGTCTTAGCAAACGGCTACATGAGGAGAAAGGTGTAACTCTGTGAGACGAATTCACAGATCACAAACCAGTTTCTCAGAAATTTCCTTCTCATTTTTCTCGGCGGATATTTCCTTTGGCCCTATAGTCTTCAAAGGGATCCGAAATATCAGTTCTCAGATTCCACAGAAACGGGGCTAGCAAATGGCTCTACGGAATACACCTGTAACTCAGTGAGTTGAATTCACACATCACCAAGCAGTTTCTCGGAAAGCTGCTTTCTTTGGGAGATAAGGTTATTTGTGGTCTCGGAGCGCTACCGTGTGTCTTCTTGCAGATTCTGCGAAAACACTCTTAGCAAGCTTCTCAATGAAAACAATGAGGAAACTCTGTGAGCTGAATTCACCCACAACCAAGAAGTTTCTGAGAAGGCTTCTCTGCAGATTTGTCTGAGGATATTTCGTTCTTCAGCATGGGATTCAACGATATCCAAGATATCACTTCTGAGATTCCACAAAATCAGTGCTAGCAAACTCCTCCATGAAAAAGTGGTGTAACACTGGGAAATGAATTCACACATCACACAGCAGTTTCTCCGAAAGCTTCATTCCGGTTTTTCTCGGAGGATATTTCCTTTCTCCTTAGACTCTTCAAACCCATCCGAAATATCAGTTCTCAGAATTCACAAAGACAGTGCTAGCAAACGGCTGCACGATAGAGTAGTGTAACTCTGTGAGATGAAGTCACATATCAGAAAGCAATCTCGCAGAAAGCTTCTTTCACGTGTTTATCTGAGGATATTTCCTTTCTCACCGCAAGCTGCACAGAGCTGAGAGGTATCCCATGGCAGGTTTCAAGGAAATTGTGTTAGCATACTGCTGACTGAAAAGTGTAACACTGTGAGTTGCATTCACACATCGCAATGCAGATTCTCAGAACGCTCCTTTCCAGTTTTTATCCGAGGAGATTTCCTTTTTCACCATAGCTCACAATGAGCTCCCAAATATCACTTTCCAAAATCCACGAAAAGAGTGTTAGCAAACTGCTATGAGAAGGGAAGGTGAAACTCTGTATAATGAATTCACACATCTGAAATCAGTTTCTGAGAAAGCTTCTTTCTAGCTATTATCTGAGGATATTTCCCTTTTCATCATGGGCCTCAATGCACTCCCAAATATCACTTGGCAGATTCCAGGAAAAATATGACAGCAAACTGCTTGATGAAGACAAAGTTGTAACTCTGTGAGATGAATTCACATATCACAAAGAAGTTTCTCACAAAGCTTCTTTCATGTTTTCAATTGAGGATATTTCCTTTATAAGCTTAGGTCTCAATGAGATACAAACAAGCCCTTGTCAGGTTCCTCAAAGACAGTGTTAATCGACTACTCCAGAAAACAGAAGTGTAACTGTGTGAGATGAATACACACATCACAAGGAAGTTCCTCAGAAAGCTTCCTTCTACTTTTTATCTGAAGATATTTCCTTTGACACGGTAATCTTCATGGCGCTAAGAAGTATCCCGTTGCAGATTTCAAGAAAACTGTGCTAGCTAACTGATGACTGAAAAGTGTAACTCTATGAATTGCATTCACACATCACAATGCAGTTTCTCCAAATGGTTCTTTCCAGTTTTTATCTGAGGAGATTCCCTTTTTCACCATAGCCCACAATGAGCTCCTAAATATCACTTTCCAGAATCCAAGAAAAGAGTGTTAGCAAACTGCTGCAAGAAGGGAGAAGTGAAAGTCTGTATGATGAGTACACACATCAGAAAGCAATTTCTGAGGAAGCTTCTTTCTAACTATTATCTGAGGATATTTTCTTTTTCAGCATGGGCCTCAATGCCCTCCCAAATATCACTTGGCAGATTCCATGAAAACACTGTCAGCAAACTGCTTCGTGAAGACTAAGTTGTAACTCTGTGAGATGAATTCACGTCTCACAAAGAAGTTTCTCCCAAAGCTTCTTTCAGGCTTTTAATGAAAGATATTTCCTTTATCAGTGTAGGCCTCAATGTGACCAAAAGTAGCCCTTGTCAGGTTCCTCAAAGACAGTGTTAATCGACTGCTCCATGAAAAGTAAGTGCAACTATGTGAGAAGAATTCACACATCACAAAGAAATTTCCAAGAAAACTCCTTTCTAGTTTTTATCTGACGATATTTTCTTTGTCACCGTAAGCTTCACTGCGCTAAGAAATATCCCAAAGCAGATTTCAAGAAAACAGGGTTAGGGAACGGATCCATGAAAAGGAAAGGGTAACTCTGTGAGTTGCATTCACGTGTCACAATGCAGTTTCTCAGAACCCTTCTTTCCAGTGTTTATCTGAGGATATTTCCTTTTCCATCATAGCCCTCACTGGGCTCCCAAATATCACTTGCAAATTCCACGAGAACAGTCTTAGCGAACGGCTACATGAGGAGAAAGCTGTAACTCAGTGAGACGAATTCACAGATCACAAACAAGTTTCTCAGAATGCTTTCTACTTTTAGCTGCGGATATTTCCTTTGGCCCTATAGTCTTCAAACCCATTCGAAATATCAGTTCTCAGAATTCACAAAGACAGTGCTAGCAAACGGCTGCACGATAGACTAGTGTAACTCTGTGAGATGAAGTCACATGTGAGAAAGAAATCTCTCAGAAAGCCTCTTTCACGTGTTTATCTGAGGATATTTCCTTTCTCACCGCAAGCTGCATAGAGCTTAGAAGTATCCCAAGGCATATTTCTAGGAAACTGTGCTAGCACACTGCTGTCTGAAGAGAAAAGTGTAACTCTGTGAGTTGCTTTCACACATCGCAAAGCAGTTTCTCAGAACGCTTCTTTCCAGTTTTTATCCAAGGAGATTTCCTTTTACACCATAGCCCACAATGAGCTCTGAAATATCACTTTCCAGAATCCATGAAAAGAGTGTTAGCAAAATGGTGAAGGAAGGGAAAGGTGAAACACCGTATGATGAATTCACACATCAGAAAGCAGTTTCTGAGACAGCTTCTTTGTAGCTATTATCTGAGGATATTTCCTTTCTCACCATGGGGCTCAATGCGCTCCCAAATATCACTTGGCAGATTCCAGGAAAAAAATGCCCGCGAACTGCTTCATGAAGACTAAGTTGTGACTCTGTGAGATGAACTCACATATCACAAAGAAGTTTCTCACGAAGCTTCTTTCACGTTTTCAATTGAGGATATTTCCTTTATCAGCTTAGGCCTCAATGAGACCCAAATGACCCTTTGTCAGGTTCCTCAAAGACTGTGTTAATCGTCCGCTCCAGGAAACATTACTGTAACTCTGTGAGATGAACTCACAAATCACAAGGACGTTTCTCAGAAAGCTTCCTTCTACTTTTTATCTGAGGATATTTCCTTTGACACGGTAATCTTCATGGAGCTAAGAAGTATCCCGTTGCAGATTTCAAGAAAACTCTGGTAGCAAACTGATGACTGAAGAGAAAAGTGTAGCTCTGTGAGTTGCATTCACACATCACAATGCAGTTTCTCCAAACGCTTCTTTCCAGTTGTTATCTGAGGAGATTCCCTTTTTCACCATAGCCCACAATGAGCTCCTAAATATCACTTTCCAGAATCCAAGAAAAGAGTGTTAGCATACTGCTGAAAGAAGGGAAAGGTGAAACTCTGTATGATGAATTCACGCATCAGAAAGCAGCTTCTGAGAAAGCTTCTTTCTAGCTATTATCTGAGGATATTTCCTTTTTCAGCATGGGCCTCAATGCGCTCCCAAATATCACTTGGCAGATTCCAAGAAAACATTGTCAGGAAACTGCTTCGTGAAGACTAAGTTGTAAATCTGTGAGATGAATTCACATCTCACAAAGAAGTTTTTCCCAAAGCTTCTTTCAGGTTTTTAATTGAGGATGCTTCCTGTATAAGCCTCAATGCGACCAAAGTAGCCCCTGTCAGGTTCCTCAAAGACAGTGTTAATCGACTGCTCCATGAAAAGTAACTGTAACTCTGTGGGAAGAATTCACACATCACAAAGAAGTTTCTAGGAAACCTCCTTTCTAGTGTTTATCTGGCGATATTTCCTTTGTCACCGTAAGCTTCACTGCGATAAGAAATATCCCAATGAAGATTTCAAGAAAACAGGGTTAGCGAACGGATCCATGAAAAGGAAAGCGTAACTCTGTGAGTTGCATTCACGTGTCACAATGCAGTTTCTCAGAACCCTTCTTTCCAGTGTTTATCTGAGGATACTTCCTTTTCCACCATAGCCCTCACTGGGCTCCCAAATATCACTTTGCAGATTCCACGAGAACAGTCTTAGCGAACGGCTACATGAGGAGAAAGGTGTAACTCTGTGAGAGAATTCACAGATCACAAACAAGTTTCTCAGAAAGCTTCCTTCTCATTTTTCTCTGCGGATATTTCCTTTGGCCCTATAGTCCTCAAAGGGATCCAAAATATCAGTTGTCAGATTCCACAAAAACGGGGCTAGACACGGCTCCACGGAATACACATGTAACTCAGTGAGTTGAACTCACACATCACCAAGTTTCTCAGAGCGCTGCTTTCTTTGGGAGCTGAGGGTATTTGTGGTCTCGGAGCGTCACCGTGTGTCTTCTTGCAGATTGTAGGAACACACTCTTAGCAAGCTTCTCAATGAAAACAATGAGGAAACTCTGTGAGCTGAATTCACCCACAACCAAAAAGTTTCTGAGAAGGCTTCTCTGCACATTTGTCTGAGGATATTTCTCTCTTCAGCATGGGATTCAACGATATCAAAGATGTCACTTCTGAGAATCCACAAAATCAGTGCTAGCAAACTCCTCCATGAAAGATGGTGTAACACTGTGAAATGAATTCACACATCACACAGCAGTTTCTCCGAAAGATTCATTCCGGTTTTTCTCGGAGGATATTTCCTTTCTCCTTAGACTCTTCAAACCCATCCGAAATATCAGTTATCAGAATTCACAAAGACAGTGCTAGCAAACGGCTGCACCATAGAGTAGTGCAACTCTATGAGATGAAGTCACATATCAGAAAGCAATGTCTCAGAAAGCTTCTTTCACGTGTTTATTTCAGGATATTTCCTTTCTCACCGCAACCTGCATAGAGCTTAGAAGTATCCCATGGCAGGGTTCAAGGAAACTGTGTTAGCACACTGCTGACTGAAGAGAAAAGTGTAACTCTGTGAGTTGCATTCTCACATCACAATGCAGTTTCTCAGAACGCTTCTTTCCAGTTTTTCTCCAAGGAGATTTCCTTTTTCACCATAGCGCACAATGAGCTCTCAAATATTACTTTCCAGAATCCACGAAAAGAGGGGTAGCAAACTGCTGCAAGAAGGGAAAGGTGAAACTCTGTATGATGAATTCACACATCAGAAAGCAGTTTCTGAGAAAGCTTCTTTCTAGCTATTATCTGAGGATATTTCCTTTCTCACCATGGGGCTCAATGCGCTCCCAAATATCACTTGGCAGATTCCAGGAAAAAAAATGCCCGCGAACTGCTTCATGAAGACTAAGTTGTGACTCTGTGAGATGAATTCACATAACGCAAAGAAGTTTCTCATGAAGCTTCTTTCACGTATTCAATTGAGGATATTTCCTTTATCAGCTTAGGCCTCAATGAGACCCAAAGGAGCCCTTGTCAGGTTCCTCAAAGACAGTGTTAATCAACTGCTTTAGGAAACACAAGTGTAACTCTGTGAGATGAATTCACATATCACAAAGAAGTTCCTCAGAAAGCTTCCTTCTACTTTTTTCTGAGGATATTTCCTTTGATACGGTAATCTTCATGGCGCTAAGAAGTATCCCCTTGCAGATTTCAAGAAAACCGTGCTAGCAAACTGATGACTGAAGAGAGAAGTGTAACTCTGTGAGTTGCATTCACACCTCGCAATGCCGTTTCGCCAAACGCTTCTTTCCAGTTTATGTCTGGGGAGATTCCCTTTTTCACCATAGCCCACAATGAGCTCCTAAATATCACTCTCCAGAATCCAAGAAAAGAGTGTTAGCAAACTGTTGCAAGAAAGGAAAGGTGAAACTCTGTATGATGAATTCACACATCAGAAAGCATTTACTGAAAAAGCTTCTTTCTAGCTATTATCTGAGGATGTTTCCTTTTTCAGCATGGGCCTCAATGCGCTCCCAAATATCACTTGGCAGGTTCCATGAACACACTGTCAGCAAACTGCTTGATGAAGACTAAGTTGTAACTCTGTGAGATAAATTCACATCTCACAAAGAAGTTTCTCCCAAAGCTTCTCTCAGGTTTTTAATTGAGGGTATTTCCTTTAACAGCGTAGGCCTCAATGCGATCCAAAGCAGCCCTTGTCAGGTTGCTCAAAGACAGTGTTAATCGACTGCTCCATGAAAAGTAACTGTAACTCTGTGGGAAGAATTCACACATCACAAAGAAGTTTCTATGAAAACACCTTTCTAGTTTTTATCTGAACATATTTCTTTTTTCACCCTAAGCCTCATTGCGTTAAGAAATATCCCAATGCAGACATCAAGAAAACAGGGTTAGCGAACGGATCCATGAAAAGGAAAGGGGAACTCTGTGAGTTGCATTCACGTGTCACAATGCAGTTTCTCAGAACCCTTCTTTCCAGTGTTTATCTGAGGATATTTCCTTTTTCACCCTAGCCCTCACTGGGCTCCCAAATATGACTTTGCAGATTCCACGAGAACAGTCTTAGTGAACGGCTTCATGAGGAGAAGGGTGTAACTCTTTGAGACGAATTCACAGATCACAAAGAAGTTTCTCAGAAAGCTTCCTTCTCATTTTTCCCTGCGGATATTTCCTTTGGCCCTATATTCGTCAAAGGGATCCAAAATATCAGTTGTCAGATTTCACAAAAACGGAGCTAGACAACTGCTCCACGAAATGCAGCTGTAAATCAGTGAGTTGAATTCACACATCACCAAGCAGTTTCTCAGAAAGCTGCTTTCTGTCGGAGCTGAGGTTATTTGTGGTTTCGGAGCGCCACCGGGTGTCTTCTTGCAGGTTCTACGAAAACACACTTACCAAGCTTCTCAATGAAAACAATGAGGAAACACTGTGAACTGAATTCACCCACAACCAAGAAGTTTCTGAGAAGACATTTCTGCAGGTTTGTCTAAGGATATTTCATTCTTCAGCATGGGATTCAACGATATCCAAGGTGTCACTTCTGAGATTCCACAAAATCAGTGCTAGCAAACTCCTCCATGAAAGACTGGTGGAACACTGTGAAATGAATTCACATATCACAGAGCAGTTTCTCAGAAAGCTTCATTCCGGGTTCCTCGGAGGATATTTCCTTTTTTTTAGACTCTTCAAACCCATCCGAAATATCAGTTCTCAGAATTCACAAAGACAGTGCTAGCAAACGGCTGCATGATAGAGTAGTGTAACTCTGTGAGATGAAGTCACATATCAGAAAGCAATCTCTCAGAAAGCTTCCTTGAAGTGTTTATCTGGGGATGTTTACTGTCTCACGGCAAGCGGCATAGAGCTAAGAAGTATCCCATGGCAGATTTCAAGAAAACTGTGTTAGCACACTACTGTCTGTAAAGTGTAACTCTGTGAGTTGCATTCACACATCGCAATGCAGTTTCTCAGAACGCTTCTTTCCAGTTTTTATCCGAGGAGATTTCCTTTTTCACAATAGCCCACAATGAGCTCCCAAATATCACTTTCCAGAATCCACGAAAACAGGGGTAGCAAACTGCTGCAAGAATGGAAAGGTGAAACTCTGTATGATGAATTCACACATCAGAAAGCAGTTTCTGAGAAAGCTTCTCTCTAGCTATTACCTGAGGTTGTTTCCTTTTTCACCATGGGCCTCAATGCCCTCCCAAATATCACTTGGCAGGTTCCATCAAAACAGTGTCATCAAACTGCTTCGTGAAGACTAACTTGTAACTCTGTGAGATGAATTCACATCTCACAAAGAAGTTTCTCCCAAAGCTCCTTTCAGGTTTTTAATTGATGATATTTCCTTTATCACCGTAGGCCTCAATGCAACCCAAAGAAGCCCTTGTCAGGTTCCTCAAAGACAGTGTTAATTGACTGCTCCATGAAAAGTAAGTGTAACTCTGTGAGAAGAATTCACACATCACAAAGAAGTTTCTAGGAAAACACCTTTCTAATTTTTATCTGAACATATTTCCTTTGTCTCCCTAAGCTTCATTGCGCTAAGAATTATCCCAATGAAGATTTCAAGAAAACAAGGTTCGCGAACAGATACATGAAAAGGAATGGGTAATTCTGTGAGTTGCATCACGTGTCACAATGCAGTTTCTCAGAACCCTTCTTTCCAGTGTTTATCTGAGGATATTTCCTTTTTCACTCTAGCAATCACTGGGCTCGCCAAATATCACTTTGCAAATTCCACGAGAACAGTCTTTCTGAACGGCTTCAAGAGGAGAAAGGTGTAACTCTGTGAGACGAATTCATAGATCACAAAGAAGTTTCTCATAAAGCTTCCTTCTCCTTTTTCTCGGTAGATATGTCCTTTGACCCTATATTCGTCAAAGGGATCCGAAATATCAGTTCTCAGATTCCACAAAAACGGGGCTAGCCAACGACTTCACGAAACGCACCTGTAACTCAGTAAGTTGAATTCACACATCACCAAGCAGTTTCTCAGAAAGCTGCTTTCTGTTGGAGCTGAGGTTATTTGTGGTTTCGGAGCGCCACCGTGTGTCTTCTTGCAGATTCTGCGAAACACTCTTAGCAAGCTTCTCAATGAAAACAATGAGGAAACACTGTGAGCTGAATTCACCCACAACCAAGAAGTTTCTGAGAAGACATTTCTGCAGGTTTGTCTAAGGATATTTCATTCTTCAGCATGGGATTCAATGATATCCAAGGTGTCACTCCTGATAGTCCACAAAATCAGTGCTAGCAAACTCCTCCGTGAAAGACTGGTGTAACAATGTGAAATGATTTCACATATCACAAAGCAGTTTCTCAGAAAGCTTCATTCCGGTTTTCTCGGAGGAATTTCCTTTTTTTTTAGACTTTTCAACCCTATCCGAAATATCAGTTCTCAGAATTCACAAAGACAGTGCTGTCTTTGAAGTGTTTATCTCAGGATGTTTCTTTTCTCACCTCTAGCTGCATAGAGCTAAGAAGTATCCCACGGCAGATTTCTAGAAAACTGTGTTAGCACCCTGCTGACTGAAGAGAAAAGTGTAACTCTGTGAGGTGCATTCGCACATCGCAATGCAGTTTATCAGAACGCTTCTTTCCAGCTTTTATCCGAGGAGATTTCCTTTTTCATCATAGCCCACAATGAGCTCCCAAATATCACTTTCCAGAATCCACGAAAAGAGTGTCAGCAAACTGCTGCAAGAAGGGAAAGGTGAAACTCTGTATGATGAATTCACACATCAGAAAGCAGTTTCTGAGAAATCTTCCTTCTAGCTATTAACTGAGCATATTTACTTTTACACCATGGGCCTCAATGGGCTCCCAAATATCACTTAGCTGATTCCAGGAAAAATATGTCAGCAAACTGCTGCATGAAGACTAAGTTGTAACTCTGTGAGATGAATTCACATCTCACAAAGAAGTTTCTCACAAAGCTTCTTTCACGTTTTCAATTGAGGATATTTCCTGTATCAGCGTAGGCCTCAGTGAGACCCAGTGTAGCCCTTGTCAAGCTCCTGAAAGACAGGGTTAACCGACTGCTCCAGGAAACATAAGTGTAACTCTGTGAGATGAATTCACACATCACAAAGAAGTTTCTCAGAAAGCTTCTTTCTACTTTTTGTGTGAGGATATTTCCTTTGACACGGTAATCTGCATTGCGCTAGGAAGTATCCCGTTGCAGATTTCAAGAAAACTGTGTCAGCAAACTGATGACTGAAGAGAAAAGTGTAACTCTGTAAGTTGCATTCACACATCGCAATGCAGTTTCTCAGAATGTTTCTTTCCAATTTTTATCCGAGGAGATTTACTTTCTCACCATAGCACACAATGTGCTCCCAAAAATCACTTTACAGAATCCACGAAAAGAGTATTAGCAACCTGCTGCAAGAAGGGATAGGTGAAACTCTGTATGATGAATTCACACATCAGAAAGCATTTACTGAAAAAGCTTCTTTCTAGCTATTATCTGAGGATGTTTCCCTTTTCACCATGGGCCTCAATGCTCTCTCAAATATCACTTGGCAGGTTCCATGAAAACACTGGCAGCAAACTGCTTAGTGAAGATAAGTTGTATCTATGAGATGAATTCACATCTCACAAAGAAGTTTCTCAAAAAGCTTCTTTCCGGTTTTTAATTGAGGATATTTCCTTTATCAGCATAGGCCTCAATGTGACCCTAATCAGCCCTAGTCAGGTTCCTCAAAGACAGCGTTAATTGACTTCTCCATGAAAAGTAAGTGTAACTTCGTGAGAAGAATTCACACATCACAAGAAGTTTCTAAGAAAACACCTTTCTAGTTTTTATCTGAAGATATGTCCTTCGTCACCCTAAGCTTCACTGCGCTGAGAAATATCCCAAAGCATATTTCAAGAAAACAGGGTTAGGGAACGGATGCATGAAAAAGGAATGCGTAACACTGTGACTTGCATTCACGTGTCACAATGCAGTTTCTCAGAATTCCTTTCACAGTGTTCCACCACTCTTTCGTGGAGGAGTGTGCTAGCACTGATTTTCTGGAATGTCGGACGTGAATTCCTGGATATCGTGGAATTCCATGCTGAATAATGAGCTATCCTCAGAGAAATCTGCAGAGAAGCCTTCTCAGAAACTTCTTGGTGGTGGGTGAAT
>NC_045439.1:92548393-92549536 GCF_002776525.5 Piliocolobus tephrosceles | reverse complement strand
GAAACTTCTTGGTGGTGGGTGAATTCTGCTCACAGAGTTTCCTCATGATTTTCATTGAGAAGTTTGCTAACAGCGTTTTCGCAGAAACTGCAAAAGGACACACGATGGCGCTCCGAGACCACAAATAAACACAGCTCCCAAAGAAACCGCTTTCTGAGTAATGGCTTTCTGCTGTGTCAATTCAACTCACTGTGTTGCAGTTGTATTTCGTGGAGCCGTTTCCTAGCCCCGTTTTGGCGGAATCTGATAACTGATATTGCGGATCCCTTTGAAGACTAAGGGGCCGAAGGAAATCTGTGCCGATACCAATGAGAAAGAAGCTTTCGGAGAAACTTCTTTGTGACCTGTGATTTCATCTCACAGAGTTACAACTTAGTCTTCATGCAGGAGTTTGGTGACAGTGTTTTCGTGGAATCTGGAAAGTGATATTTCGGAGCGCATTGAGGCCTATGGTGAAAAAGGAGATATCCTCACTTAACAGCTAGAAAGAAGCTTTCTGAGAGACTGCTTTCTGATGTGTGAATGCATCACACAGAGTTTCACCATTCCCTTCTCGTAGCAGCGTGGTAACACTCTTTTCTTGGTTTCTGGAGAGGGAGATTTGGGAGCTCATTGTGGCCTATGGTGAAAAGGGAAATGTGCTCAGAGAAAAACTGGAAGGAAACCTTCTGAGAAAATGTATTGCCATGTGTGCATGCAACTCACAGAGTTACATTTATCTCTTCAGTCGTCAGTTTGCCAACACAGTTTGCTTGTAATCTGAAACGGGATACATCTTAGCACAATGAAGCTTACGGTGTCAAAAGAAATATCCTCATAGAACATCTAGAAAGAAGCTTTCTTAGAAACTTCTCTGTGATGTGTGAATTCATCTCACAGAGGTACAGTTACATTTCAAGGAGCAGTCCGTTAGCACTCTCTTTAAGGAAACTGAGAAGGGCTAGTTTGGTTCTCATTGAGGCTTTCGCTGATAAAGGAAATATCCTCCATTAGAAACGTGAAAGAAGCTTTGTGAGAAACTTCCTTGTGATATGTGAATTCATCTCCCAGAGTTACACCTTAGTCCTCATGCAGCAGTTTGCTGACCGTGTCTTCGTGGAATCTGGAAAGTGATATTTGGGAGCGCTTTGAGGCCCATGGTGA
>NC_045439.1:92543727-92548383 GCF_002776525.5 Piliocolobus tephrosceles | reverse complement strand
TGTGGCGTATGGTGAAAAGGGAAATGTGCTCAGACAAAAACTGGAAGGAAGCCTTCTGAGAAACTGCATTGCCATGTGTGAATGCACCTCACAGAGTTACAATTATCTCTTCATTCGTCAGTTTGCCAACACAGTTTGCTTGTAATCTGAAACGGGATACATCGTAGCGCAATGAAGCTTACGGTGTCAAAAGAAGTATCCTCATAGAAAATCTAGAAAGAAGCTTTCTTGGAAACTTCTCTGTGATGTGTCAATGCATCTCACAGAGACAGAGTTACATATCAAGGAGCAGTCGGTTACCACTGTCTTTGAGGAAACTGAGAAGGGCTAGTTTGGGTCGCATTGAGGCCTACGCTGATAAAGGAAATATCCTCCATTAGCAACGTGAAAGAAGCTTTGTGAGAAAGTTCTTGGTGATATGTGAATTCATCTCCCAGGGTTACAGCTTAGTCCTCATGCAGCAGTTTGCTGACAGTGTTTTCGTGGAATCTCGAAAGTGATGTTTGGGAGCGCAATGAGACCTACGGTGAAAAAGAAAATATCCTCACATAATAGCTGGAAAGAAGCTTTCTGAGAGACTGGTTTCTGATGTGTGAATTCATTACGCAGAGTTTCAGCATTCTGTTCTGGTAGCAGCGTCCTAACACGCTTTTCCTGGATTTTGGAAAAGGAGATTTTGGAGCTCATTGTGGCCTATGGTGAAAAGGGAAATGTGCTCAAACAAAAACCTGAAGGAAACCTTCTGAGAAACAGCATTGCCATGTGAGAATGCAACTCACAGAGTTACACTTATCTCTTCAGTCTTCAGATTGCCAACAAGTTTGCTTGCAATCTGAAACGGGATATAACTTAGCGGAATGAAGCTTACGGTGTCAAAAGAAATAGCCTCATTGAAAATCTAGAAAGAAGCTCACTTAGAAACTACTCTGTGATGTGTTAATTCATCTCACAGAGTTAGACTGACATTTCAAGGAGCAATCGGTTACCACTGTCTTTGAGGAAATTGAGAAGGGTTAGATTGGGTCGCAATGAGGCCTATGCTGATAAAGGAAATATCCTCCATTAAAACGTGAAAGTAGCTTTGCCAGAAACTTCCTTGGTATATGTGAATTCATCTCACAGATTTCTTACATAGTCCTCATGCAGCTACTAACTGATAGTGTTTTCTTGGAACCAGGAAAGTGATATTTGGGAGCGCACTGGGGCCTGTGGTGAAAAAGGATATATCCTCACGTAATACCTGGAAAAAAGCATTCTGAGCGACTGCTTTCCGATGTTTGAATTCATCACACCGAGTTTCACCGTTCCCTTCTGGTAGCAGCCTGCTAACATTCTTTTCGTGCATTCTGGAAAGGGAGATATGGGAGGTCATAGTGGCCTATGATGAAAAGGGAAATGTGCTCAGACAAAAACTGGAAGGAAGCCTTCTGAGAAACTGCATTACCGTGAGCATGCAAATCACAGTTTTACACTTAACTCTTTAGTCGTCAGATTGCCAACACAGTTTGCTTGTAATCCGAAACGTAATGTATTTTAGTGCAATGAAGCTTACGGTGTCAAAAAAAAATCCTCATAGAATATCTAGAAAGAAGCTTTCTTAGAAACTTCTCTGTGATGTGTGAATTCATCTCACAGAGTTAGAGTTACATTTCAAGGAGCAGTCGGTTACCACGGTCTTTGAGGAAACTGAGAAGGGCTAGTTTGGGTCACATTGAGTCCTACGGTGATAAAGGAAATATCCTCCCTTAGAAACGTGAAAGACTGTTTGTGAGAAAGTTCTTTGTGATATGTGAATTCATCTCACAGAGTTAAAACTTACTCTTCATGAAAAATATCGCCTTGCAGATTCAAGGAAAAGAGTGTTAGCAAACTACTTCTTGAGGACAAAGATGTGATGATATTTCCTTTTTCTCCAAGGGCCCCAATGGGTTCCCAAAAGTCACCTTGGAGATTCTAGGAAAAGAGTGTTAGCAAATTGATTCCTGAGGACAAAAATGTAACAAGACCACAAAGAAGTTTCCCAGAAGGCTTCTTTCCCGTTTTTAACTGATGATATTGCCTTTATCAGCGTAGGCCTCAAAACCTTCCAAAGTACATGTTCTCAGTTTCCCGAAAGACAGTGTTAGTGGCCTGCTCCATGAAACATAAATGTAACTCTGTGAGATGAATTCACACATCACAGAGAAGTTTCTAAGAATGCTTCTGTCCAGGTTTCCTCTGAGGACGTTTGCTTTGTCACCGTAAGCTTCATTGTGCTAAGAAGAATCTCTTTGCAGATTCCAACAAAACTGTCTTAGCAATCTGATAGCTGAAGGGCTACTTTTAACTCTGTGAATTGCACTCACACATAGCAATGCAATTTCTCAGAATGCTTCTTGCCACTTTCTGTCTGAGGATACATCCTTTTTCACCATAGCCCATAATGAGCTCCCGAATATCACTTTGCAGAATCCAAAACAAGAGTCTTAGCAAAATCTGCTGAGAAGCAGTGTGTGGAACTCTGTGTGGTGAAGCCACATATCAAAAAGGAATCTCTCAGAAAGCTTCCCTCTAGTTATTATGCGATGATATTTCCTCTTTCACCATGGGCCCCAAAGGGCTCCAAAATATCACCTTGCAGATTCTAGGAAAAGAGTGTTAGCAAACTGCTCTCTGAGGACAAAGGTATAACTCTGTGAGAGGAATTCTCAGATCACAAAGAAGTTTCTCAGAAAGCTTCTTTCCCGTTTTTAACTGATGATATTACCTTTATCAGGGTAGACCTCTAAGACTTCCAAAGTAGAACAACTCAGTTTCCCCAAAGACAGTGTTAGTGGCCTGCTCCATGAAACATAAGTGTAACTCTGTGAGATGAATTCACACATCGCAGAGAAGTTTCTAAGAAACCTTATTTCCAGTTTTCCTCTGAGGACACTTTCTTTGACACCGAAAGCTTCATTGTGCTAAGAAAAATCTCATTGCAGATTCCAACCAAACTGTCTTAGCAATCTGATAGCTGAAGAGCAACTTTTAACTTTGTGAGTTGCACTCACACATAGCAATGCAGTTTCTCAGAATGCTTCTTGCCACTTTCTATCTGAGAATACATCCTTTTTCACCGTAACCCACAATGAGCTCCCGAATATCACTTTGCAAATTCCAAGACAAGAGTCTTAGCAAACTCTGCCGAGAAGCAGTGTGTGGAACTCTGTGTGGTGAAGTCACATATCAGAAAGGAATCTCTCAGAAAGCTTCCCTCTAGTTATTATGTGATGATATTTCCTTTTTCACCATGGGCCCCAATGGGCTCCCAAATATTACCTTGCAGGTCTTAGGAAAAGAGTGTTAGCAAACTGCTTCCTGAGGACAAAGATGTAACTCTGTGAGAAGAATTCACAGATCACAAAGAAGTTTCTCAGAAAGATTCTTTCCCGTTTTTAACTGATGATATTTCCTTTATGAGCGTAGTCCTCAAAGCCTTCCAGAGTAGATCTTCTCAGTTTCCCCAAAGACAGTGTTAGTGGCCTGCTCCATGAAATATAAGTGTAACTCTGTGAGATGAATTCACACATGACAGAGAAGTTTCTAAGGAAGCTTATTTCCGGTTTTCCTCTGAGTACATTGCTTTGACAACGTAAGCTTCGTTGCTCTAAGAAGAATCCCAATGTAGATTCCAAGCAAACTGTCTGGCCAAACTGACAGCTGAAGAGAAACGTGTAACTCTGTGAGCTGCATTCACCCATAGCAATGCAGTTTCTCAGAATGCTTCTTGCCACTTTCTGTCTGAGGATATACCTTTTTCACCATAGCCCTCAATGAGCTCCAAAATATCACTTGGCAGAAACCAAGACAACGGTCTTAGAAATCTGTGCCAAGAAGCAGTGTGTGGAACTTTTTGTGGTGAAGTCACGTATCAGAAAGGAATCTCTCAGAAAGCTTCCCTCTAGTTATTATGTGATGATATTTCCTATTTCACCATGGGCCCCAAAGGGTTCCCAAATATCACCTTGCAGATTCTAGGAAAAGAGTGTTAGCAAACTGCTTCCTGAGGACAAAGATGTAAATCTGTGAGAAGAATACACAGACCACAAAGAAGTTTCTCAGAAAGCTTCTTTCCCATTTTTAACTGATGATATTTCCTTTATCAGCGTAGGTTTCAAAACCTTCCAGAGTAGAACTTCTCAGTTTCCCCAAAGACAGTGTTAGTAGCCTGCTCCATGAAACATAAGTGTAACTCTGTGAGATGAATTCACACATCACAGAGAAGTTTCTAAGAAAGCTTCTTTCCAGTTTTCCTCTGAGGACAATTGCTTTGTCACTGTAAGATTCATTCCTCTAAGAAGAATCCCACTGCAGATTCCAAGCAAACTGTCTTAGCAATCTGACTGCTGAAGAGAAACGTGTAACTCTGTGAGTAGCACTCACCCATAGCAATGCAGTTTATCAGAATGCTTCTTGCCACTTTCTGTCTGAGGATATATCCTTTTTCACCTTAGCCCTAAATGAGCTCCCGAATATCACTTGGCAGAATCCAAGACAACAGTCTTAGCAAACTCTGCCGAGAAGCAGTGTGTGGAATTCTTTGTGGTGAAGTCACATATCAAAAAGGAATCTCTCAGAAAGCTTCCCCCTAGTTATTATGCGATGATATTTCCTCTTTCACCATGGGCCCCAAAG
>NC_045439.1:92536807-92543717 GCF_002776525.5 Piliocolobus tephrosceles | reverse complement strand
TTGCCCTCAATGAGCTCCCAAATATCACTTGGCAGAATGCAAGACAATAGTTTTTGCAAACTCTGCCGAGAAGCAGTGTGTGGAACTCTGTATGTTGAAGTCACATATCAGAAAGGAATCTCTCAGAAAGCTCTAGTTATTATGTGATGATAGTTCCTTTTTCACCATGGGCCCCAATGGGCTCCCAAAAGTCACCTTGCAGATTCTAGAAAAAGAGTGTTAGCAAACTGCTTCCTGAGGACAAAGATGTATCTCTGTGAGACGATTTCACAGATCACAAAGAAGTTTCTCAGAAAGATTCTTTCCCGTTTTTAACTGATGATATTGCCTTTATCAGGGAAGGCCTCAAAGCCTTCCAAAGGAGAACTTCTCTGTTTCCTGAAAGACAGTGTTAGTGACCTGCTCCAATAAACATAAGTGTAACTCTGTGAGATGAATTCACACATCATAGAGAAGTTTCTAAGAAAGCTTCTTTCCAGTATTCCTCTGAGGACACTTGCTTTGTCACCGTAACCTTCATTGTGCTAAGAAGAATCTCATGGCAGATTCCAACCAAACTGTCTTAGCAAACTGATAGCTGAAGAGAAACGTGTAACTCTGTGAGTTGCACTCACCCATAGCAATGCAGTTTCTCAGAATGCTTCTTGCCACTTTCTGTCTGAGGACATACCCTTTTTTACCATAGCCCTCAATGATCTCCCAAATATCACGTTGCAGAATCCAAGACAAGAGTCTTAGCAAACTGTGCCGAGAAACAGTGTGTGGAACTCTGTGTGGTGAAGTCACATATCAGAAAGGAATCTCTCAGAAAGCTTCCCTCTAGTTATTATGTGATGATATTTGTTTTTCACCATGGGCCCCAAAGGTCTCGCAGAAGTCACCTTGCAGATTCTAGGAAAAGAGTGTTAGCAAACTGCTTCCTGAGGACAAAGATGTAACTCTGTGAGACGAATTCACTGACCACAAAGAAGATTCTCAGAAAGCTTCTTTCCCGTTTTTAACTGGTGATATTTCCTTTATCAGCGTAGGCCTCAAAGCCTTCCAGAGTAGATCTTCTCAATTTCCACCAAGACAGTGTTAGTGTCCTGCTCCATGAAACGTAAGTGTAACTCTGTGAGATGAATTCACATATCACAGGGAAGTTTCTAAGAAAGCCTCTTTCCAGTTTTCCTCTGAGCATAATTGCTTTGTCACCGTAAGCTTCCTTGTGCTAAGAAGAAACTCATTGCAGATTCCAACCAAACTGTCTTAGCAAACTGATAGCTGAAGAGAATCTTTTAACTCTGTGGGTTTGGCTCACACATAGCAATGCAGTTTCTCAGAATGCTTCTTGCCACTTTCTGTCTGAGGATATACCCTTTTTCACCATAGCCCTCAATGAGCTCCCAAATATCACTTTGCAGAATCCAAGACAAGAGTCTTAGCAAACTGTGCCGAGAAACAGTGTGTGGAACTCTGTGTGGTGAAGTTACATATCAGAAAGGAATCTCTCAGAAAGCTTCCCCCTAATTAATATGTGATGATATTTCCTTTTTCTCCATGGGCCCCAATGGGCTCCCAAGAGTCACCTTGCAGATTCAAGGAAAAGAGTGTTAGCAAACTGCTTCCTGAGGACAAAGATGTAACTCTGGGAGACGAATTCACGGACCACAAAGAAGTTTCTGAGAAAGCTTCTTTCCCGTTTTAAACTGATGACATTTCCTTTATCAGCGTAGGCCTCAAAGCCTTCCAGGGTAGATGGTCTCAGTTTCCTTAGAGACAGTGTTAGTGGCCTGCTTCAAGAAACGTAAGTGTAACTCTGTGAGATGAATTCACACATGACAGAGAAGTTTCTAAGAAAGCTTCTTTCCAGTTTTCCTCTGAGGACACTTGCTTTGTCACCGTAAGCTTCATTGCTCTAAGAAGAATCCCACTGCAGATTCCAAGCAAACTGTCTTAGCTAACTGACAGCTGAAGAGAAACGTATAACTCTGTCAGATGCACTCACCCATAGCAATGCAGTTTCTCAGAATGCTTCTTGCCACTTTTTGTCTGAGGATATATCCTTTTTCACCATAGCCTTCAATGAGCTCCCGAATATCACTTGGCAGAATCCAAGACAACAGTCTTAGCAAACTCTGCTGAGAAGCAGTGTGTGGTACTCTGTGTGGTGAAGTCACATATCAGAAAGGAATATCTCAGAAAGCTTCCCTCTAGTTATTATGCGATGATATTTCCTTTTTCACCATGGGCCCCAATGGGCTCCCAAATATCACCTTGCAGATTCTAGGAAAAGAGTTTAGCAAACTGCTTTCTGAGCACAAAGATTTAACTCTGTGAGACGAATTCACTGACGACAAAGAAGTTTCTCAGAAAGCTTCTTTCCCGTTTATAACTGATGATATTTCCTTTATCGGCGTGGGCCTCAAAGCCTTCCAGAGTAAATCCTCTCAGTTTCCCCAAAGACAGTGTTAGTGGCCTGCTCCATGAAACATAAGTGTAACTCTGTGAGATGAATTCACACATGACAGAGAAGTTTCTAAGAAAGCTTCTTTCCAGTTTTCCTCTGAGGACACTTGCTTTGTCACCGTAAGCTTCATTGTGCTAAGAAGTATCTCATTGCAGATTCCAACCAAACTGTCTTAGCAAAATGATAGCTGAAGAGAAACGTGTAACTCTGTGAGTTGCACTCACCCATAGCAATGCAGTTTCTCAGAATGCTTCTGACCACTTTCTCTCTGAGGATATATCGTCTTTCACCATAATCCTCAATGAGCTCCCAAATATGACTTTGCAGAATCCAAGACAACAGTCTTAGAAAACTGTGCCGAGAAGCAGTTTGTGGAACTCTGTGTGGTGAAGTCACATATCAGAAAGGAATCTCTCAGAAAGCTTCCCTCTAGTTATTATGTGATGATATTTCCTTTCTCACCATGGCCCCAATGGGCTCACAGGGGTCACCTTGCAGATTCTAGGAAAAGAGTGATAGCAATCTGCTTCCTGAGGAAAAAGATGTATCTCTGTGAGACGAATTCACAGATCACAAAGGAGTTTCTCAGAAAGATTCGTTCTCGATTTTAACTGATGATATTGCCTTTTTCAGGGAAGGCCTCAAAGCCTTCAAAGGGATCCGAAATATCAGTTATCAGATTCCGCCAAAACGGGGCTAGGGAACGGCTCCACCAAATACAACTGGAACACAGTAAGTTGAATTCCCACAGCAGAAAGCCTTTACTCAGAAAGCGGCTTTCTTTGAAAGCTGAGTTTATTTGTGGTCTCGGAGCGCCATCGTGTGTCCTTTTGCACGTGTGTCCTTTTGTGAGATGAAGTTACAGATCAGAAAGCAGTCTCTAAAAAAGCTTCTTTCTAGCTATTATGAGAGGATATTTCCTTTTTCACCATCGGCCTCAAAGCGCTCCCAAATATCACTTTCAAGATTCTACGAAAACACTGTCAGCAAACTGCTGCATGAGTACGAAGTGGTAACTCTGTGAAATGAATTCACATATCACCAAGAACTTTCTCACAAAGCTTCTTTCACGTTTCTAATGGAGGATATTTCCTTTATCAGCCTAGGCCTCAATGCGAACCAAACTAGGCCTTCTCAGCTTCCCCAAAGACAGTGGTAACCGACTGCTCCTTGAAATGTAACTTTAACTCTGAGAGATGAATTCACACATCACAGAGAAGTTTCTAAGAAAGCTTCTTTCTAGATGTTCTATGAGGATATTCCTTTGGACACCGTAAGCTTCATTGCGCTAAGATGTATCCCGTTTCAGATTACAAGCAAACTGTGTTGCAAACTCACGACTAATGTGGTAAGTGTAACTCTGTGAGTTGTATTCACACATGGCAATGCAGTTTCTCAGAAAGCTTCCTTCCAGTTTTTGTCTGAGCACATTTCCCTTTTCACCCTTGGCCACAATGAACTCCGAATTCTTCCTTTCCGGAATCCAAGAAAAGAGTGTTAGCACGCTGCTACAAGAAGCGGATGGTTGAACTCTGCGTGATGAATTCACACATCAGAAAGCAGTCTCTCAGAAACCTTCTTTTTATCTATTATGTGAGGATATATCCTTCTTCACCATAGGGCTCAATGCGCTCCCAAATATCACTTTCCAGATTCCACGAAAACACTGTCGGGAAACGGCTGCAGGAGGATTAAGGTGTAACTCTGTGAGATGAAATCACATATCACAAGGAAGTTTCTCACAAAGCTTCTTTCACGTTTCTAATGGAGGATATTTCCTTTATCAGCGGAGGCCTCAATGCGACCCAATCTAGCCCTTCTCAGTTTCCTCAAAGACAGTGGTAACCGACTGCCCCTTCAAATGTAACTCTAACTCTCTGAGATGAATTCACACATCACAGAGAAGTTTCTTAGAAAGCTTCTTTCTAGATTTTCTATGAGGATATGTCTTTTGACACCGTAAGCTTCATTGCGCTAAGATGTATCCCATTTCAGATTACAAGCAAACTGTGTTGGCAAACTGACCAATGAAGAGATAAGTGAAACACTTTGAGTAGCATGCACTAATGGCAATCCAGTTTCTCAGAAGGCTTCCTTCCAGTTTTTGTCTGAGCTCATTTCCCTTTTCACCATAGGCCACAAAGAGCTCTCAAATCTCCCTTTCCAGAAACCAAGAAAAGAATGTTAGCACGGTGCTACCTGAAGGGAATGGTGAAACTCTGGGTGATGCATTCACACATCAGAAAGCAGTCTCTCAGAAAGCTTCGTTCTAGCTATTATGTGAGGATAAGTCCTTTTTCACCATAGGCCTCAATGAGCTCCCAAATATCACTTTCCAGATTCCACGAAAACACTGTCAGCAAACTGCTGCATGAGGACTAAGGTGTAACTCTGTGAGATGAATTCACATATCACAAGGAAGTTTCTCACAAAGCTTCTTTCACGTTTCTAATGGAGGATATTTCCTTTGTCAGCATAGGCCTCAATGCGATCCAAACTAGCCCTTCTCAGTTTCCTCAAAGACAGTGGTAACCGACTGCTCCTTGAAATGTAACTCTAACTCTGTGAGACGATTTCACACATCACAGAGAAGTTTCTACGAAAGCTTCTTTCTAGATGTTCTATGAGGATATTCCTTTTGACACCGTAAGCTTCATTTCGCTAAGATGTATCCCGTTTCAGATTACAAGCAAACTGTGTTGCAAACTGACGACTAAAGTGGTAAGTGTAACTCTGTGAGTTGCATTCACACATGGCAATGCAGTTTCTCAGAAAGCTTCCTTCCAGTTTTTGTCTGAGCACATTTCCCTTTTCACCCTTGGCCACAAAGAGCTCCGAAATCTTCCTTTCCAGAATCCAAGAAAAGAGTGTTAGTCCGCTGCTACCGGAGGCGGATGGTTAAACTCTGTGTGATGAATTCACACATCAGAAAGCAGTCTCTCAGAAACCTTCTTTCTAGCTATTATGTGAGGATATATCCTTCTTCACCATAGGGCTCAAAGCGCTCCCAAATATCACTTTCCAGATTCCACGAAAACACTGTCAGCAAACTGCTGCGTGAAGACTGAAGTGTAACTCTGTGAGATGAATTCACAGGTCACAAAGAAGTTTCTCAGACAGCTTCTTTCTCATTGGTATCGGCCCAGATTTCCTTCGGCCCTTTAGTCTTCAAAGGGATCCGAAATATCAGTTATCAGATTCCGCCAAAACGGGGCTAGGGAACGGCTCCACGAAATACAACTGGAACACAGTAAGTTGAATTCCCACAGCAGAAAGCCTTTACTCAGATAGCGGCTTTCTTTGAAAGCTGAGTTTATTTGTGGTCTCGGAGCGCTATCGTGTGTCCTTTTGCAGGTTCTGCGAAAACGCTCTTAGCAAGCTTCTCAATGAAAACCATGAGGAAACTCTGTGAGCAGAATTCACCCACCACCAAGAAGTTTCTGAGAAGGCTTCTCTGCAGATTTCTCTGAGGATAGCTCATTATTCAGCATGGGATTCCACGATATCCAGGAATTCACGTCAGACATTCCAGAAAATCAGTGCTAGCACACTCCTCCATGAAAGAGTGGTGGAACACTGTGAAATGAATTCACGCATCACAAAGCAGTTTCTCAGAAAGCTTCCTTCCAGTTTTTCTCATAAGACAGTTCCTGTGTGCTTAGACTCTAAAAAGTTATCGGAAATATCAGTGCTCAGAATCCACAAAGACAGTGTTAGCAAATGGTTGCAGGAAACAGTAGTGTAACTCTGTGAGATGAAGTTACAGAACAGAAAACAGTCTCTAAAAAAGCTTCTTTCTAGCTATTATGAGAGGATATTTCCTTTTTCACCATCGGCCTCAAAGCGCTCCCAAATATCACTTTCCAGATTCCACGAAAACACTGTCGGGAAACGGCTGCAGGAGGATTAATGTGTAACTCTGTGAGATGAATTCACATATCACAAGGAAGTTTCTCACAAAGCTTCTTTCACGTTTCTAATGGAGGATATTTCCTTTCTCAGCGTAGGCCTGAATGCGACCCAATCTAGCCCTTCTCAGTTTCCTCAAAGACAGTGGTAACCGACTGCCCCTTGAAATGTAACTCTAACTCTCTGAGATGAATTCACACATCACAGAGAAGTTTCTTAGAAAGCTTCTTTCTAGATTTTCTATGAGGATATGTCTTTTGACACCGTAAGCTTCATTGCGCTAAGATGTATCCCGTTTCAGATTACAAGCAAACTGTGTTGGCAAACTGACCAATGAAGAGATAAGTGAAACACTTTGAGTTGCATGCACTAATGGCAATCCAGTTTCTCAGAAGGCTTCCTTCCAGTTTTTGTCTGAGCTCATTTCCCTTTTCACCGTAGGCCACAAAGAGCTCTCAAATCTCCCTTTCCAGAAACCAAGAAAAGAATGTTAGCACGGTGCTACCTGAAGGGAATGGTGAAACTCTGTGTGATGCATTCACACATCAGAAA
>NC_045439.1:92519246-92536707 GCF_002776525.5 Piliocolobus tephrosceles | reverse complement strand
AGACACTGAGGTAAAAACTGAGGAATGGAGAAGAACACAAACTTAGACTGATCAGACCGCCTACGTCCAAATCCTGGCTCTGTCATTCACTAGCTGCAAGACCTTGGATAACTTCATTAACCTGTTTATGCCCCAGTTTCTTTATATATAATATGGGACAATAATATCTTCTATTTCACAGAGTTGTTTTTAAGGATATACACACACGCTTTTAAGACTGCTTGGTACATAGTAAGATCAATATGGTAGCCACTACTGTTACTACCCCAAGACTTCATGGATTGCTTTTTTCTTCTGGACTCTATTGGCACATCACTCATTTTGTGATTAAACTATCTTGTATTAATCAATATTTGTTGCATATGTCTGTAAGTTCTCCAAAGAACTCAAACCCCTCACTGAATTCTTCTATTCACAACATAACTTCTTAATTAACTGTTTTCTCACCACTTCCAATCCATTTCAATCTGGTTTCCAGGACTGCCACTTCCCTAATACAGCTCTAAGGTTCACCATGTCTTCCACATGATTAAATTCATCGAACATTTTTAATCCTCATCTTACTTGACCTCTCCAGCAGTAACTGACATTATTGTCCACACTGTGTGTTTCTAGGAAACTTTCTCTTCGTGACTTCCTTATTATTTCTTGCCAGTCTCCTATGCAACTTCATCTACCTTTACTCGGTCATTAAATACATGTTAGCATTCCTCAAGACTTGGACCTACCTCCACATACTTCTTTTCATCCACTGTTCACTCCTGAGGATAACTCTTCTACTCCCACAGCTTTGATTACTACCTAGATTGAAATAACCCTCAAATTTACATCTCTGCTTAGACCTCTTCTCTGAGCTCCATACCAGCATCTATGATGGTCTCTTGGATATTCAATGGCAACTCAAAACTTAATATGTCCCAAATCAACTCGTTATTTCCCCTTAATAAATGTGGTCCTTTTTGCTCGTTCTCTATTTAAGTGAACGCTATCACCATCGCTTCAGATGCATAGTCAGAAATCTAGGACTCACCCTTCATACCTCAATTCTCTCCCCTATCTAGTCCATCATCAACTACTGTCAATTTTGCCTCATAAATCTCTCTCAAATCTAACCACTTTTCTCCACATCTGCCACTACCATAATATGCAAAGTTTTTGCAACAGCTCATTTGAATCACTTCAATAACTTTCAAAACTCATTTACCCACATCCACTCTAGTTCTCCCTCCAATCTTTGCTCCACATGGCACCTGAGTAATTCTTTCCCATGTAAATCTGATCAGGTCATTCTTGCCCTTATCTACCTAGCCTCTTCCTTAACTTCCTTCCTCCCCAACTCCACCCTCTACCAAAAAAACAAAGCAGAAAAACCTTCATGGCTTCTTATTACTTTAAGGACATAGATGACAGTGAACATGGCTTAAAGGCTCTGCCTGGTCTCCTTTGCTAGCCTCAGCTCTCACCATGCTTCCTCTTGTTTTCTCTGCTCCAGCTGGCCCTCTTTGATACTTTTCTCCTTTCCATGCTCCTTCCTGCTACACGCTACTCTCTCTCTCTCTGCTTGGAATGCGTTTCCTTCCCCCCTTAATCCAGCTAATTTAACATCCTTCAGGTTTTGACTTATTTTTCTTATTTCCCTGATAAAGTCAAACTCTTGTTCTGGATGTCAAGGTACCTGTGCCTATCCTTCATAGATCTTATCACTGTTGCAATTTTAGACTTACTCTGAGTAATGTTTTTGATTGCCATCTCTAATAGGTTGCAACATCTGTCAGCACAGAGATCATGACTGCTTTTGGTCACCACTATATCCCAGGTGTCTAGTATAGTGCTTGATGCTTAATAAATGCTTAATAATTTTTTATTTAATGAATGGAGAGTAGTAGAAATCACATACCTCTGCCTCCCAAGACATGTCAGTTGTTCTTTGCTCTTCCCAAATACTAACTAGAGGAGAATAGGCTAAAATGCAGTCAGGAAGTGAGAGAATCAGGAAGGGAAAAGCAAAGCAAAAGCTTAGAACTCTCAGTTTCTCTCCTTAGACTAGTTAAATGTTAGAAAGTATACCTCCAAACCCAAAGCCGCTTTCTATGTAGTAGTAGAGGGTGAATGCAGTCTTATTCATCTGATATATCTTGAAACATTTGATGTGTCTAGAATCCTACTCCTTCAGGGCAGGCTTCCTGCCAACTCTGGCAGTCATGTAAGTGAGCTATAACAGTACTGCTATAAAGGATCCAAAATCTTGTACAAGTTCAGACACCTCTTTACACAGTCACTTCCTGTACTATACAAAGGTACAGAATGCTTCTTTTTTGTACAGATAAATCCACTTTCTACTGCATAGTCACCACAGTCAACATGAGGGAGTCAAGCAAGAGTTTCAAGCTCCTAGATTATGAATCTTAGAAATACTGCTAGTTTCCTAGTGAAAATACAAAGAAAAGATTCAATGTCGTACTAAGTGAAGAGATGACAATTTAAGAAATGAATATTTTAGTTTTATTGGTATATTTGGACCTTTGGGACATTTCTTGCTTTTTTTTTCAATTATTAAGGCTTATTTGAATAAGTCAACTGGGGAAATTCAGAATTGAAAAGCAATTGCCTTTTAAAAGAAAGATATGGCAGGTTAAATTTTCTCAATTTCTACATTTAGAACTGGTTAAAAGCAAAATCTTTGTTCAATAAACACAAATATTGTAAAATTTATTTCAAATCTCTAATATGAACCATTAAGGCATCAAGAAAGAAATATTAATAAAGTGAAGAAAAAAGAGCAACCATTCCCATTTAATCAGTCTCAACCAGTTATTGAATTTCCTCATCTCACTTATTATAATCCATAATTATCTTAGTTATTTATCTGACATTTTCATATCTGGACTTTCCCACAACACTATAAACAACAGTAAAGCAAAGACTGTCTCTGTTTTATGTTCCATGTCATCCTCAGTGAGCAGTCCAGTTCCTGACCTACTGCACTGAATCGGTGGCAACAGAATCACTAGCAATGCTGGTTAAAAATGCAGTTTCCTGAGACCCACTCTATTATCTACTGGCTCTTTTAGATGGAGATCTGGAATCTGCAATTGTAACACTTCTAGATGGCACTACTGCATACCAAAATCTGAGGACTAAGTAAAATCTTCCATCTGTGGAAGAGCCATACACCTACACAAGTAACTGGAGTCACCAAAGTATTATTACTGCAAGGAATGCCTGAAATGTTAAAAATAGAAATATTAGACTAAAAGTTTGAAAGTTTAAAGTATAATAATAATTAAAAAAATAAATAAAAAAGAAAGTTTGTATCTTTGCTATATAAGAATGAGCTGCATCTGAAATGAAAATGGCTAACACCAAAATCTAAAGCTGGTACAGAGCATTTTTAAAACTCGAAATTATAGAAATATGATGTACAAGTCACTAGGAAGCAGGAACTTCAACTTGTGAAAGGAAGATAAATCTTGGGGCCCCAAAACCACTAAGCTAAGGAGAAAAGTGAAGCTGGGAACTGCTTAGGGCAAACCTGTCTCCCATTCTCTTCAAAGTCACCCCTCTGCTCACTGAGATAAATGCATATCTGATTGCTTCCTTTGGAGAAGTTCATCAGAAAATCAAAAGAATGCAACCATTTGTCTCTTATCTACCTATGACCTGCAAGCTCACTCCCAGCTTTGAGTGGCCCCGCCTTTCCAGAACGAACCAATATTCATCTTACATATATGTTGATTGACGTGTGTCTCCCTAAAACGTACAAAACCAAACTGTGCTCTGACCACCTTGGGCACATATTATTGGGACCTCCTGAGGCTGTGTCACCAGCACGCACCCTCAACCTTGGCAAAATGAACTTTCCAAATTAACTGAGACCCATCTCAGATATTTGGGGTTCACAAACTTATTGACATTTTTATACTTAACACCAAGATTGTACCTTGAATATAGTATATACATTAACAGTTTAAATAAAATAATGAGTAAATATAATATGTAATCTACCTAACTGACAAAAATACAGAGAGATCAAAAAAGGTCAGTCCAAATGAAAAGTATAGGCTTAAGAAGATTTGTGTTCATCACTCACTGAACAAATATTGGGTACCTACTATGTGCTAGTAGGCATTGTTATTAGTTTTCTAAAAATAGAATGCTGAGATAACAAAAGACTTAGTTCCTGCTTTCATGAAACACTGAAACCAATCTAATGATAAATAACAGGAAGGTGCTTTGGGAGCTTACATAGAAGAATTTTACCTAATCTGAAAACTGGATGAAGTGTCAGAGAAGGCTTACTCAAGTGATAATTTAGTTGAGATCTGCAGATTGAATGAGCATTAGCTAAGAGAGGGAAGGAAAATTGCAGGTAGGGAAAATAGTATCTTGGAAGACCCTGAGACAAGGAAACCTGGCACTTTCCAAATAAATAAAAAATGGCGCATGGGATGAAGCATAAAAGTGAAAAGGGCACTACAGTGAAAATGAATTAGAGAATTAAGTAGTGAGCAAACCATGCCTCCACATGGTTTTGATAAGGATTCTGGTTTGTGTTAAACACAATGGGAAAGTTTAAGAGTATTTTAAGCAAAGAAGTGATAGGGTTTGGTTTGCATTTTGAAATCATTTGGGCAGGCTGAAGTATTGAAAACAGATCAAACTGCAAAAACTAGAGTAGACTCAGATATTATTATAAAGTGACTGCATTCCTCTAGGTCAAGCTTGTCCAACCTGTAGCCTATGGGCTGCATGCGGCCCAGGACGGCTTTGAATGAGGTCCAACACAAATTCATAAAGTTTCTTAAAACATTATGAGATTTTCTTGTGATTTTTTTTTTTTTTTTAGCTCATCAGCTATGGTTGGTGTTATTGTATTTTATGTGTGGCCCAAGACAATTATTCTGCCAATGTGGCCCAGTGAAGCCAAAAGACACGACACCCTGGTCTAGGTGGTGGTAACAGTGGAAAGTAGATAAATACGAGATATTTTAGGAAGTTAAAAAAATAGAACTTTTTATATCCCTTTTTTCTTCTCACACTTTGTCAGCCTAACTTAATTCGTATTTTTCTGTTTTTTTTTTTCAAGTCGTGACTTAACTAGTCTGTTGCCTATTAAATTGGTTCAACTTAAATCAACTAAACAGTAATTTAAATAGCTAGAAAACTTCATTGACACCAGAAGAGTTGGAAGAAAAATAAATAAGGCAAATAGTTACTAAATATTTACTTAAATGTAGTTATTCCTTCCATTTTACCACGGAATGCTCGAATTTCTTGCTTGGGTTTAAGACTCTGAGCTGGAAGAACATTGTCATACATAGGATATTTTTCCAAATACTCAGTTGTGGGGCAAAATACCCCAGAATTTTCATAAATCCTTGTGATTCCATGTGGACAATGATGTCGCCTGTGCAAAAAATCAAAGGAAAGATTAACCTCAAAAAACATTTTGTGTTGTAATTGCATTTTAATCAGAGACCTCCAATAAACTCAGTTTCTAAATTCTAGAGCTTTACTGAAAAACCAAAAACTGGGCTGGGTGCAGTGGCTCACGCCTGTAATCCTAGCACTTTGGGAGGCTGAGGAGGGCGGATCACAAAGTCAGGAGATCGAGATCATTCTGACTAACAGGGTGAAACCCCGTCTCTACTAAAAATACAAAAAAAAATTAGCTGGGCTTGGTGGCGGGTGCCTCTAGTCCCAGCTACTCCGGAGGCTAAGGCAGGGGAATAGCGTGAACCTGGGAGGCAGAGCTTGCAGTGAGCCAAGATCGTGCCACTGCACTGCAGCCTGGATGACCCAGCAAGACTCAGTCTCAAAAAAAACAAAAACAAAAACAAAAAAACCCCAAAAACTGTTTCCTCTGTAATGGTGTTTACAAAAACAATCTATAAATAATGGTCTATCCCTATGTGGTGGAAGCACAGCAATTAAGTGTCTCATAACAATTTAGTGTCTTGTTACACTATAGAAACTGAAAAACTAATAGGGAATTTCCCAGGCTCTTGCAGAAAGGTTTCACATACAAATTAGGTTTCACCTGCTACATGTATTCACATGATACTTTGACTCAGAACAGAGCTACATGAGAGAGTCAAGGCACAACATTTATTTCGCTTGCATGAACGTAATAGAGGCAACAAGAGATTGGAGTTGGAAGTTGTTAGGTGGCATCTTGATTTGTGAGCTGGTTTTCTAACTTGGCAGCTTCTTGACCATGGAAGAGACGAGTGATTCTGGAGTCTACAGCTCTGTTGCAATTTTCTGATTATGGCAGAGGCAGTGGCCTCTTGTCAGTCCTGTTCTGTGGTAAAATTTTTGGAAGTTTTTCCTGGAAGCTTATTTTGAAAATGATTTCTTAAGTTCTTCCAAGTGAACTATCTATCTATCTATCTATCTATCTATCTATCTATCTATCTATCTATACTCCTTAATAAATTCCTTTTTGCCTAAACTAAAGA
Source organism: Piliocolobus tephrosceles (assembly GCF_002776525.5). NCBI lineage: Eukaryota > Metazoa > Chordata > Mammalia > Primates > Cercopithecidae > Piliocolobus > Piliocolobus tephrosceles. Next base: position 92,530,246 of record NC_045439.1, on the reverse strand, counting down.
AAGGAGGTTATGTTACCCATAACTAACAACCTTGACCAATATATCATATAAGCTAATAGTATACAGTTATTTAAGAGAATGAGGGTGACCTTTATGCATGGTCACTGGAAGATGGTGAGATTGCAAATAGTAAAAAACTGGATTATAGAATAGTATGCTCAGAATATTCTCCTTTTTGTTTAAAAAAAATAAAATCGATGCAGGCCAGGCACAGTGGCTCATGCCTCAGTAATCCCAGCACTTTGGGAGGCCGAGGCGGGTGGATCACGAGGTCAGGAGATCTACTAAAAATACCAAAATTAACTGAGTGTGGTGGCATGAGCCTGTAATCCCAGCTACTCGAGAGGCTGAGGCAGAAGAATTGCTTGAACCCAGGAAGTGGAGATTGCAGTGAGCTGAGATTACGCCACTGCACCGCAGCCTGGTGAAAGAGTGAGACTCTGTCTAAAAAAAAAAAAAAAAAAAAAAATCAATGCACATGTAAAACAAGTCTTAAAGAACATTTGTTATCTGTGGAAGATAGAATTATGAAGGTGTTTTATAACATTATAGATATTTTACAGTTTTATGGATTTTTATGACACCTCGTGTATTTACTGCATTATCAAAAAATAAAAATAAAACCCTTAAAAAACAAAACAACCACAACCAAAAACAAAGAAAAAGTAAAATCACACCATTCCAACGGTAGCCCTCAACATAATGAAGACTGAATTTCCTAACAGTTGAATGGGAAAGGAACTTGCGTTGAATGTAAATTAGGAAAAAAGTAAAAATTTTCTCCCGCACACCAGTCTGCAGATTCATACACCCAAAGTTAATTTGTTGATATTTTAATCTACTTCTAATTACAAACTGTGTTTATTATAAGACTACCAAAAAAACTGCTTTCCATCAACATGCAGGTGTTTTCTTTGAAGGGGATTCCAAATAGGAAGGGATTGACACGTTCATATTTACTTAGCAACTAATGATCTAATCCCTGGGTCAACAGTGAAGCTGAGGAAGGAGAAGACTGTTTCTAGGTGATGGAAGGTTGTTAGGCGGGACTCAGTTGTATTCTAGGTTTCAGGGTGGGGACTACTGTACTGACTTTTCAGTCAGGCGGATCCCAAAGAACTGCTGACTGGACGGGAATGGGAATATGGTCTGGCTGGGAGGACAGAAAGCAGATGAAAGAAAGTGTGATATGGGTTGCAGACTCAGGGCCTTGAGCACTGTTCTTTCTTACCTTTGTGGTGGGGGATGACGGGGTGGAAATGCATTCTTCCAGTCGGATCACATCCCACTACTCACCAGTCTTATTATATCCCGTCGCTGCTTCACATATATTATTTACCCGGCCTGGATGGCATTTTACTTTGCATCCTTGATTGGGAGTCTCAGGGGCTACGAAGAAATGTTTTACCCCCAGGTAGCCGGCGGGTGCGGAGCGAGTATTCGTGGAGCGGGATAAGTGGGGATGTCGCAGCGTCCTCGTCCCTTGATCTGCGGGGGACGGCCATTCTCAGGGTTCCCGAGGAGCCGGCTCCGTGCACCTAGGCCCTAGGTCGGCTCCCAAGCCCCGGCCCGCCACTACACCAGCCATTTCTTACCCGCAGGTACAAATCTGACACAGACACCAGCTCCTCACGCTCTTGCCTCCCATGCCTTCCTCCACCGCGCCTCAGCACTTGCGGCTTCTCCACTCCCACAGCGCCCTCCGAAGTCAAGGCAACAGAGCCTGGCAAAAGACCGGGTGCCGGCTTCCGGTGGCGTCAGAGACTCGCGGGTGAAAGGTCGAGCGTCAGCCGGCCCCGCCCCCTGGCGCGCTGGCGTGCCGGACGCTCAGAGATCTTTGCGTTTCGGAAGCTCTTGGTGTGGCTGCGACCCGAGAAGAGAAGCTGGGTTCGTGGGGCTGCTGCCGCCGGTGAGTGCGAGTTCGCGCTGGGGACTGGCATCCTCCTCGACCAGCCTCTGGGCGGTGCTTGGAGGACCCCGCTCGCTGCGGCTCTGAGGCGGGAACGGGGGCTGGGGCCGAGCCCTGGCTGGGAGCGGTGGTCCCCGGAGTGTCGCTTCCAGTCTGGGGCCGGGGCGGTGGCCTGTCTGTGTGGACCAGAGATTCTCAAAGAGAACGAATCCGAGACCCTGCCGAAATGAAGGGCATGTAGTGTAGAGGTTTTTCCTTTTTATTTAGAAAGGAATGAAAGACCGGCAGTGCACCTGCTTGGATAATAAGCACGTGACCCAAAACTTTGTTTGGCCTCCGTGGGCAGGAATAAAGCTGGGTATTCCACCTCGCGCGAGGACTAGCGAGAATGTCAGAATGAGGGACTTGGGGGAATACTGAAGAGAGAAAGGGAGCATCTTCTTCAGCATCTTCTCTCCCTCCTGCATGCAACCCTTCCTGTACGTGGTCATTGGCCTGGAGAAGTTTACCCGAGTACTCCTCCACCGGCAGGGTTACTGGTGTCACTCTGCACCCAGCGGCCTCGAGCTGCATGATTCATCGCAGCCTTCGGATCCGGAAGGATGAGCAAACTCCTTAAGTATAATCGTGCTAGGATATTGACTTTAGTGCTCGAACGGGACTTAGGCCTAGGTGGTGTGTCTCATCAATAAACATTCACTGTGTTCTTAGTTTAAGGGGTTTGAGAAGCCTTGCCACCTCCTAGCGTTTATTATTTTTTTCTTTTGCCCCTACCTTTAGCCTCTGGGCTAATACTTACTTAATTTTTAGTCACAGGAAATAAGTAACCATGGTGCTCAACAGTTTGGATAAGATGATTCATCTCCAGAAAAACACTGCCAACATCAGGAATATTTGTGTTTTGGCTCACGTTGACCATGGTAAGAATCCTTTTTAAGTGCTTGTTTTGATAAATAAGGGAGGTTTGTCTCTGTATGTCTCAGTGGAGTGAAGCTGTGGGCAGCTGAGAGTGGTGTTTGCTAAGAAGCAAGTCTTCTTTCCTTTAAAAGTTTTCTGTGATGTTGGGGAAGCCTGCCTTGCTATAAATCGTTTGAAATGAACACCGTTACCTAGTGAGTAGCATTCTTCTTTATAGTATGTCATGTTGTTTTTTAAACCAGAACTTGAAATTTTTGTTTTTGAAATGGCTTTAAGTTGCTTGACAACTTTTCAGATGAGGGTAATTAGATCCACAGGGTTGGAGATAAGATTACAGCAATATAGAGTGCTAGCATCTGTGTCCTTCTAGATGATATTCTGTTCAAAATTCTAATAAATCTCTTTTGTCTTTTGTCACCTAGCATAGGTAAATTGAAAATCTTTACTAAACCAATTCTTCTGACCAGATTTTAAATCTATAGGTATGATCCATGACCCCTTTTAAGAAAGACATGGATTTGAATTAATGTCCCTATTTTATTTTAACAGGAAAAACTACTCTGACTGACTGTCTTATATCTAGCAGTGGAATCATCTCCAGCCGCCTAGCGGGCAAGGTATGTTCTTATTTTATAAATACTTGTCGCATTTCAGTATTAGCTGTCAACAATGTAATGAACCATTTCCTGTGTTCTTTAGCGATCCAAAAGGGTATAAAACATTGTTCTTGCATCTAAAAGCTGCCAATCCATTTTGCAAGATTAAATTGCTAATGAGAAAATAGTTACTTCTATATTGCTTTGTATTGCTTTATATTAATATTTTATAAGTGCAAAAGTCAGTTTTTGCAACAAGCAAATGATACACAATTTTGGAAGATTTCACAGTGAAAGAGATTCTTTGTAGGTGAATGAGTTGGGTGGTTTGAGGAGAAGACAGGAAAACTACCAGGTGGTTGGAAATAACACGGATAAAGGCTAACTTGTGTGTTGTGCTTTATTTGAGTGGAGCATTTGCCTAGAGGCTAGCGACAGAGAAAACATACTGGCAGGGAGAATAGATTATAGAAGACCTTAAAAGGTAACCTAAATATCAAAGGAAAGCTGCTTGTGCCTGAGGATTGTGATGAAAATAGTGGGTTTTTGATTTTTGTTTTTGAGACAGGATCTCTTTCTGTTGCCCAGGCTAGAGTGCAGTGGTGTGATCATGCACGGCTCACTGCAACCTCGCCCTCTTGGGCTCAGGTGATCCTGCCACCTCCTCCTCTTGGGTACCTGGGACTACAGGTGCACACAAACACACATGGCTAATTTTTTGTAGAGACAGGGTTTTGCTGTGTTCCCCAGGCTGATCTTGAACTCCTGGGCTCAAGCAGTCCTCCTGCCTTGACTTCCCAAAGTGCTAGAATTACAGGTGTGAGCCACCACACCTAGTCTGAAAATAGTGTTTGAGGAAATAAAATTAAAGAGATCTTTATTTGTAGCTATGAGTTGAAAGGGCTTGGAATAATTTACTTGGCAGTAGAAAAATAAAGATGTATTCGTTTCCATAACGAATTTAGGATATGATCAATAGGGCTTATCAGGTGACAGAGAACAAAGAGAAGAGGAGATGGAGAAGCAAAATTGAATCCACAGAGTAGACCCAATAGAGTTGAAGGTCGATTTGGGAATTGATGTGTGGGTTGGGAGGGAAGCTGGCCCAAGATACTATCTAGAGGAGGCTGAAAAAAACTAGGTTGAGTGAAATAATGAAATGCTTATATTTTCCCCACTTGAGAATTTAGAGAAGGTACAATAACTCTAAAATAAGTAGATGAAAGGAAATAGTAAAGCATAAATTAATGAAATAGTAAACACATTTTATAGAAAGGATCAATGAATAGCCAGAAGTTTGTTTTTGGAAAAGATTAACCCAGCTAACAAACACAAAGAGTGAACCCTAACGTAAACTATGGACTTTAATTAATCATAATGCATCAATATTGGTTCATCAGTTGTAACAAGTGTATCACACCATATACTAATACAAGATAGATATAATAGGGGAAACTGTGGGTGGAAGGAGAGAGTATGTGGGAAACTTCAGAAAAAATCTGATTTTTCTGTAAAGTTGCTCTAAAAATATAAAGTTATTAATTGAAACAGTTACTAGCAATATAGATAATTTTTTATTATCTTGACTAGGAAACATTTTTGTTTTGTTTTTCATTGACATTGTTGAGGAACATTTGACACTTTTGACCTGCTAATGTTCCTAATGTGGCTCACTGTACTTTGGACATATACAAAGCATAGTATATATAAATAAATATTTTTGAATGAATGACTTTAAAGAAGAGTAATGCAATGACAAAATACCAGCAAGATGATCAAGAAGAAAAGAGAGGAGGCAGATATAAGTGATACCAGGAAAGAAAAATGCTACAGAAGTTAATAAGGTATTAATAGGATATAATGAACAACTCTGTGCCAGTAAACTTAAAAGTGCTAAACTGGAAAATTGTCTGGAAAACATAACTTACTAAAATGGAGTCAAGAAGAAATAGGAAACTTGAATTATTCTATAGTCATTTAAGAAATTGATGAAACCCCGTCTCTACTAAAAATACAACAAACTAGCCAGGGGAGGTGGCGGGCGCCTGTAGTCCCAGCTACTCCGGAGACTGAGGCAGGAGAATGGCGTGAACTCGGGAGGCGGAGCTTGCAGTGAGCTGATATCGCACCACTGCACTCCAGCCTGGGCGACTGAGTGAGACTCCAACTCAAAAAAAAAAAAAAAAAAAAAAAAAGAAATTGAATTGGTTGGCAAAAATCTTTCCATAAAGAAAAGACCCAGATGGTTTAACTCTCTAGTTCTGCCAAACATTCAAGGAATAACTTCAGTCCTACTTAAACCATTTCAAAATATAGCAGAGAAAAACCCAACAATCGGCAGTATTCTCCAAATCATATGAAGATAGCGTAACTTTGATACCAAAAGTCTGTTAAGGATAATACAAGACAGGAGAATTATATACCAACCTTATGATTATGGATGCAAAAATTATAATCCTCATTAAGAAACAGAATTCAGCATAGTATAAAAAGATGATTATTCATATCCAAATTGAGTTTGTCCCAAGGAATTCAAGATTGGTTTAACATGTAATTTCACTATATTAATAGATTAAAGGAAGAAAATCATGATCATTTCAACAGATAATAAAGACGTAGTAAAATTCAACATCTATTGTGATAAAACCTCTTTGCAACATAGTTACAGAAGAGAACTTCTGTAATCTGATGTGGGATATTTATAAAAAACCTAAAATGAAGATTGAGCTCAATGATGAAGTGTTAAAAAAACTTTTCTATTCATAGCCAGGAATAAGGGAAGAATGGCCATCACACCCTTCTGCTCATTGTGTTATAACTTCTCCTTTAGGTTGTACTGGAGGTTCTAGTTGCAGTGATAAAGCTGGAAAGAAAAATAAAAAGTGAATTTTGGAAAGGAAGAAAACAAAAATGTAGATAAATTGCTAGGATATTAGTAACAATTTGGCAGGTTTCAGGATGTGAAAACTGTTGAAAAGAAGTATACATGAGCAATAAATAGATAATATTTAAATTATCTATTTAAAAACATAAACCATTTAAATAGCATAATAAATGTACCTGTGCTGGGCATGGTGGCTCATGCCTATAATCCAAGCTACTTAGGAAACTGAGGCAGGACAATTGCATGAAACCCGGAGTTTGAGGCTGCAGTGAGCTGTGACAGCAACTGCACTCCAGCCTGGTAGATAGCACAAGACCCTATCTCTTAAAAAGTAACAAAAACACCACCACCACCACCACCTACGAGATACTGGAGAAAACTTGAAGGATATGCCATATGTATGTATTGGCTGACTCAGTATTTTTTTTATGACATTTTAAAAATATTGATCTATAGATTCAGGAATTCCAGTAAAAATTCCAACAGATATTTAAAAATTTCAACTTTTTATGCTGATTTTAAAATATATACAGAAGAGCAAATAAACCAATTAATAGCTGGGACACGACTAAAGAAGAGTAGGGTATGGAAATATGTCTTACCCACTGGCAAGACTTAACTATGAATGTATTGATGTGTTGTAACCTGTGGCCTGGAATTGACTGAAGCATGCAATTGACTGGATGACTCAGAATAGTAGGCCTAGAATAGTAGGCTGGCATTTCAGATCTGTGGGAAAAAGATGAACCTTTCAGGCGGGCGTGGTGACTCACGCCTATAATTCCAGCACTTTGGAAGGCCGAGGCAGGCAGATCACCAGGTCAGAGGATAGAGACCATCCTGGCTAACATGGTGAAACCCCGTCTCTACTAAAAATATAAAAAAATTAGCCGGGCATGGTAGTGCGTCCCTGTAGTCTCAGCTACTTGGGAGGCTGAGGCAGGAGAATGGCATGAACCCGGGAGGCATAGCGTGCAGTGAGCTGAGGTGTACCACTGCACTCCAGCCTGGGCAACAGAGTGAGACTCCATCAAAAAAAAAAAAAAAAAAAAAGATGAATCTTTCAAATGGTTCTTGGGCAATTGGTTATCCATGTGGGAAAAAAAATTGGACCTCTGTTAACACCACACACAAATCAATTGCACGGTTAAGATATTTTTATTTAAAAGCAAAACTATAAAGCTTTTAGAAAATAATACGGGCTAATATTTTTATGACTGTAAAGGAAGATTTCTTAAGACAAAAATGTGCAAACTATTTTAAAAAAGGTCAGTAAACTACTTAAAATTAAGAACATACTTATCAAATATGCCAGAAAGAAATGGAAAAAACAAGCCTGGTAACTGTGAAAAATATTAATAACACAGATGTAATTGACAAAGGACTATAATTCAGAGACTATAAATAACTCTTATCCAAAACAAAATAAATCTGTATTACAACCAGTAGAAAGGTGGACAAAAACCTTGTATAGGCAGTTCACAGAAAAGAAATGTTAAATGGCCAATACAAGAAACTTGTAAAAGGATACTTAATCCCATTAATAATAGGAGAAATGTAAATTAAAACCATGAGATGCTATTTATCACCCATCTTAAAAAATAAAGTCAAGCAATATCAGCTGCTGAGGTTATGAATCAAAAAAAGTAATATTCCACTGTGGATCAGTCCAAATATTTGGAAAATAATCCGGAAATATCAAGTTAGGTTGAGGATGTGCAGATTTAATAACTCAGAAATTCTACTGGTAGGGAGTGTACAAGAGACCCACAACTGTTCATATCAGCTCAGTAATAGTTACAGAAAACTGGAATCCGTCTCCGTGTCCACTGGTAATACAATGGATGAATGCATGTGGTAGATTTGTGAAGTGGAGTCCTACAGTAATAAAAATGAATGAATTACATCAATACGGGTGAATCTCAGGAAAACAATACCGAGCAGAGAAAAAGTGACAGTGTAATATAGTAAGTATGAGTCTTATAGAAGGCTTAAAACTTGCCACTCTACATGATATATTGCTTAGGGACACACTCGTTTTTAAAAATTATAAAGAAAATAAGGAAATGATCAAGATAAAATTCAGGATAGTGGTTACCTATAAGCCAGGAGCACAAGGTACTTCAAAAGTAACAAACTTTTTTTTTTCCTTTTGAAATGGGATGGTGCATACATAGGGATTCATTGTGTTGTTATTTATGTATTACACATGTTTCATAAGAACCCAGTGCTTAAAAACATACATTATAGAAGACTGATAAGGGACTGAAACTTTTTGAAGGAAGGACTGACTGAGAGGTTGGAGAGGTGAAGGGAAACCAGCAATGGGATCTAAGGAGAGATGGAGGTAAATTAAGATATTTCAGACTCTTGGAAGAATTTCACATATGCATGTAACACACATGCACACAAAGGGTGACTGTTATGCTGCACTGGAATCAAGAAAAGTGAGGATTGACAATGATTACTGCGTTTGGCCAGAGGTCATTAATAGCTTTTAGGGCTTTGATTTTGCCAGAGCTGCAGAAATGGAAGCCTTTCTGAAAATTTCAGAATTAATGTGGATGAATACATGTGGCAGTTCATATCAACAGATAATTCTCAGTGCTTTTGAATGAAAGAAAGGAGTAAATAGAAAGGTTAAGAATTTTTCAAAAGTTTGACAGTGGAGAGAATGGAGGTAGGGTAAGGGAAAATCATTCTGGAGAAAGGAGGAGGAGGTTAGTCTGGTGCTTAGGGCTAAGGGGTTGGAAAGGGATGGGATCTTTATTTAAACGAAACCACTGTCAATACTGATGCACTGCAAAGTCTAGAGAATGAGATGTAGATCCTCATTGGTGGGTATTACGGTGTTATGAAAGTCATCAACGAAATGGTCATACTACAAATATTTTCTACTGTGTTCTTTTTTTAAAAAAGATGTATCCAAAATCTATTAATTTGGGAAAGGAATAAAGACTTCTCTTGCCTCTAGAGACCTCTGTTTCAGTCTCTGCTCAGAATTTGTCAAACAGCTTGTAAATAGGAAAAGAATGGCTATGTTCTTGATATTTAGAAAGAATTCTCCCAAATGTTGCTGTCTGTAAGCTGTTCTTGACCTGCCCCATCATTCATGGCTGACATTTGGATGAGCAACACTCTGGGGAGGGTATGCAGTATTTGAATACATTTATGAGTTCCTAGTGGTAATGTTTTTCAATTTGTCATGTTCCCTTCCCCTCAACTAACTTCACTTCTCCAGACCCCCATCATCTAAAAAAAAAAAAAAAAGGAGAGAGAGGGCTAGGCGTGGTGGCTCATGCCCACAATGCCAGCACTTTAGGAGGCCGAGGTGGGTGGATCACCTGAGGTCAGGAGCTCAAGACCAGCCTGGCCAGCATGGCGAAACCCCGTCTCTACTAAAAACACAAAAATTAGCCAGGCGTGTTAGCACATGCCTGTAATCTCAGCTATTTGGGAGTCTGAGTCAAGAGAATCATTTGAACCTGGGAAGCAGAGTTTGCAGTGAGCTGAGATTGTGCCACTGCATTCCATCCTGGGCAAAAGAATAAGACTCTGTCTCAAAACAAAAAAAAATAGACTCTATGTAGTTTAAAATTTAAGTATTGGCTGGGCATGGTGGTTCACACCTGTAATCTTGGCACTTTAGGAGGCCAAAGTAGGAGGATCACTTGAGGCTAGGAGTTCAAGACTAGCGTGGGCAACATAGCGAGACCCTGTCTCTACAAAAATAAATAAAGTAAAAATTTAAATATTTAAAACAAAAATCTAAATTAGCAAATTTTAATGTTACATTTTAATTCTTTGGGAAGTGAAGATGCATATGTTGCATTTTTCCAGTTAAGGTACATGGACAGCAGAGAAGATGAACAGATCCGAGGGATCACTATGAAATCCAGTGCCATTTCACTACATTATGCAACAGGTAAATCAATCTGTTTTACAGAAACACAGCTTTGTATCTTTCATGTCCTCCTCTCTCTTTCTGAATTAATTGCATGCCTCAGTGTCTTTGCTTATATTCTACATATTTTATTCTGGCCTTTCCACATGATCTGTTGTCAGAGTCAGGCTGTCCAGGCTTGGATGCAGAGGGAAGCCTCTGACTGGCTTGCGGGCAGAAGAACTGGCAGTTCACACTGGCCCCCTCCACCAGGTGCTTGTATGGATTTCTTCACAAGGAAAGTCAGGAGCCCTAGGACTTTAGCTGGTTCAGCCTTACTATTCTGCCTCATGGCCTAGCCTGCATGTTAGATTTGGAGTCTTATTTACTTAAAAGTAGACTGGCATGATCAGTTCTAGCTTGCTATCCTCAAATGAGGATGCTACTTTCATAGTAACACTTCTAGGAATTTATCTGACAGAAATAGTCATGTCAGTGTGTGAGATACATGTCACTGATATTCACTAACATGTTTATATTCATGAAAAAAATACCAACAACCTGAATGTCAGTAGGAGAATGGTTAAACTGATACATCCAAGCTGTGAAATACTGTGCAGCTGTTAAACCTACTGTTTAGTATATTCATTGTATAGGGAAGAATGGTATGTTAACAGAAAACAAATTGCAGACTATTTTTGTAAGATATGAGTGTGTTTGGGTAATAAAAATATATATGCGGATAAAGGTGTCTGGAAGGATACTTACCAAACCCTTAACAGTAGCTCTCTGCAGGGGCTAGATTATGGC
>NC_045439.1:92510503-92519236 GCF_002776525.5 Piliocolobus tephrosceles | reverse complement strand
CCTGTGGTTCATCCTTCACAAGTGTCATATCTTTGGCACTGCCACCAAAAGATGTACTCTGTGGGGCATGGCTGTTGTGCCAAACCCGTTTTGAAGGTCTGAGGCACATGAACTCTCAATGTTTAATGTTTGATGCTTCATTTTTTTTTAAACCACTTCTCACATTTTAAAGGGTATGTTCTCATCCTGTGATCCAGAGAATGGGGTCGAGGGTCTATTGATTTATCTCATTTTATAGACTTCAAGAGATTTGTAGGCTGCCTTCTTCCTTACTCAGACTATTAGTCTGTTTTTATTTGAAGATTTCTCGGGTGTCAGTTTTGGTTGTTCTGCTCTATACTTTGTCTCTAGTCCCCCTCTCCTGACCCCTTTAACCACTTTGTTAAGGTTTAATTTATATACCATAAAATTCACCCACTCCAGTTCACATTTGTCTTCCCGGTGTAGTATTGTAGGAAAATTTGCTATAGCACCCTGGGAATTGAATGGTCTGACCTCTATTTTGTTGGGCTCTGTGACCTGGACCTTGGCTGCTCACAGATCAGATTGTTTTAGGTACGCTTGCTTTTTTATGTGTTGAGACAGAGTCTTGCTCTGTCACCCAGGCAGTGGCGCGATCTCGACTCACTGCAGCCTCTGCCTCCCGGGTTCCATCGATTCTCCTGCCTCAACCTCCTGGGAAGTTAGGATTGCGGATGTGTGCCACCATGCCTGGCTAATTTTTGTATTTTTAGTAGAGATGGGGTTTCATCATGTTGGCCAGGCTGGTCTTGAACTCCTGACCTCAGGTAATCTGCCTCCCAAAGGGCTGGGGTTATAGGCATAGCCACCGCGCCCAGCCAGGTATGCTTTCTTGATTGCATAGACCAGAGACTTAAGCTAGCTTGGGTTGGGGTGGGATAGATTATTGAAAGCATACGTGTGAAATGATATTGGAAATAATATTTATGAAAATTGAAAAACAGTCTTATTGGAGTGATGTCTCATAAAAATTGGAGCCAGATTTTGATTATGGATCTAAGATAGCTCTAGAGACCACATCAGTAAAAGTTTATGGATCCTTCCTCTGGAACTCCACTGTTGTCCTTGGATTTGGGTGTCTGTTTGTATCTCCACTATTATCCTGTATGTCTTTTCTCTGTCTCATAGCTTTTGCCTACTGTCATGTCTTCATCTTTGTGCATTCACTTTGCCCTGACTTCTTACCCTATTATCCTGTCTGTTTTCACCATATTTCTGTTGCCTACTGCTTCAATCTCTTGTGTTTCTGAACACACAGTCTTAAGAACAGGTTGCGGCTCTGCTTATCTTTTCATGCCAACCCATCACAGAGGTTGCAGCTGTGGATTGGCTGCCCTTGGGTTGGTTAGTCACCTCCTAGTCCAATCAGTGGTGATTGGAGTGGAGTCACAAAGTGTCAAATATGTTTCTTGTGAGCATGGGATGACTTCCTAGAAGGGAATTTGGGCTGAGCAGTCAGCACACTTGACAATTCAGAACCTTATGGGAATAGAAGTTAGGAATGTTGACTGGGACATATCCTCTCAGATCACCTAGAGATGAGATATGTTTTTATCCATATCTTAGTACTGATTCTCCAGAATGGGGTATTTCCTGCTATGAAGGTGGGACAGTCTGAAGGGGAACCTAGATGGGAGAAAAAGAGGGAAACCTGATGGTTGAAGAAACTCCACAGGTGACTTTTATTTATACCATGCCTTCCCCTTCTTCTCACCCACTCTGAATGTCATCTTATGCAAATTAAGCCCTTTCTCTGGTTCTGACTCTTAGTTTACTAAGCTTTCAAAAATATTTTCAAATCTTTATTTGGGTTGAAATATAGGGTCTTATTCCAGTTTAGAGTAAACAGATAAATCATGCACGTTATAGAAGTGGTATTGAAAACCATCAAGGTCATACACTATCTTAGCATTTTCCAGGAACCTAATTCTTCTTTGAGAAAATGGAGCCTCTATTATCTTTACGTTTGTGACCCAAATTTGCTACAAATGTTGGGATCATATTATTAAATCTTATTTGCCTGTTTCTTACCTCTCTTTGTGTTCCACCCACAAGGATACCATACATCTTGTCATCTCAAGAGTTAGGAAGTGTTCCTAACAATACACGTTCTGTAAAATATCCTAAGGGGATGTAATGCCTTTGAATCCTTTAGCCTAGAATCCAGATACATAAGACAGAAATAGATTCACATGGGATAAATAATTTGAAATTCATCAAAAGGAATACTGCTGTCATTTCTACGGTATAACCATTTTTTATATCTGAGCAAATATTACTGTTCCTGAACTTTTGAATTTTTTATCTGATTCATCTTTTAAAATATTTTAAGTAAATATAAAAGTTTATCTACATGTATGCATATTATATATGTTGCATATATAGTATATATGTATGTGTATTTCAATTTATTTATTTATATATGTATTTCAAATGTTTTATAGAGATGGGATCTTGCTATGTTGCCCAGACTGGTCTCAACCTCCTGGGCCAAGCCTTCTATCTATTTCCTAAAGTTTTGGGATTACAATTGTGAGCCACCACACCTGGCCCAAGTTTATATTTACTATAGAAAATCTAGTGTGTGTTATAGAATATACAGTAAAACACAAAAATGAAATAAAAATCACTCTCAGTTCACCACCAGTTATTTTATAATCTCAATTTTTATATTTAATGCAAGTTATGTGCGTGTGCACATGCTGTGAGGTAAATATCTAACCTTATTCCCCCCCCATAGCTTACTTATTCTAATACCTGTCAGATATGATTCTTAAGTACAATATTATTAGTTCCTGACATGTTGACACCTCTGCACAAGTGAGGCAGTTTGGGTGGGGCTCTTAAAGACTAGAGAGTGAATTATGCTCACCCATGGAATACCTCCCCTGATTCCTGGGGTAAGAGCCAGTATCATTCAGCTCCAGTTGATTGATTGATACACAGTGGGAATTTTTTTTTTTTTTTTTTTTTCAAGAAAAGTTGGCATCAGGATGTTTGGCAAAATCTTCCAAATATCAAAATGCTGCCAACTTATTTAAAAATTGTAAAACACCTTGTGGAACACACTGCAGTGGGCTTTAGCTTATGAACTTTTAGTGTGTAACCTTAGGCATATAGTCTAGCTATTAGCCTGGGTCAGTGGTACACTTGGGATTCACCAAGAGTCAGCCATATGCAGTGAGGATGTCCTCCAAATGTGGAGACCAAGGATACAGCAGCCTTCTGCAAAGAGGTCCATATGCAAGTTGATCACTTTGTAAATACCTCTGTTAGGGTTAGTGATTGTGGGCAGATGGAGGATTTACACATGTGTTGATTTTAGCTCTGTGGCTCTCTGGTTTTATACTCCAAAGACCAGGCCATGGAGACACTGACTCATGCCATCTAGTTACAGACAAGGCCAGCATGTACCAGAAAGTCATCTCTTTCATTCAGAGGCAGTAGCTTCCTTTTCCTTCTGGCTGTGTGAACGTTTACCATGGTCCTAACTTGCCTTATTCTTTCTAGAATGAGCCTGGGAGGGAAGAGTTCCATTACCCCTCATTTGATGGAAGGGTAGATTTTGTTCTCATCAGACAATGAATGCTTTACTTTGTGAAGCATTCAGTTGATGCCAGGCCTAAGAAACTAGGTACACGATAGTTCACTTCTGAGCTAGGTGTCTCATATGCCTGATTTTGTTTCATCTTCACAGCAACTCTGTGATGGGTATTACTCTTACTTTACACATGTACAAAAATGGAGTTCAGAGAGGTGAAGATACTTTCCCAAGGACAGACTAATTTCTAGCATGTGGTAGTAGTCCTAGAACCAACATTTCCAGCCTATTCACTTGGACCATTAGTCTCTTGGAAGTCAGGCCGCAAATAATTCCTCCTGAGGCTCGACTATCTCCTTTCCATCAGCGATTGCTATGGACATCTTGTGGCCAGCACTACCTATGCTGTGGTCTTCAGTCACTGCCCACTGTGTAAGCCACATGATCTGGCCTCTCTTACAGTCTCTTCCCCATGTTTCTCTGTGGTTCTGACACCCTCTTTCAATCTCCCATTATTCCCTTCCTTACCAAAACTTACTCTAAAAACATTCCAAGGTAAACAAACATCCCTACATCCTCAATGTCTTTTTATTGACGTTTCCTCCTTCTGCCTGATTGTCTTCTGATGACATTGCCTACCATGTACTTTTTTCAAGTGAATGCTACTCGTCCGTTCATGTTCCATGAATCTCTGGGTTAGGATATGGGATTGCTATTCTTTTTGTTCCCAGATCTGATGACAAAAGTTAATTCTTCTACCCTTGTTTTCAAACTTCTTCTTTCAAGGCTCAGACCATCTGGTTATTCACCTTTCCAATCATTGTCAGCTCCTGGTGATGGTTCCTGTTCATTAGTGAATTTGGCTCCTGGTCTCATAATTTTTCTTTTCACCTGAATCTTCTAAGGTGACTTTTACCATCGCTAAGAATGACTTCTTCAACAGCTTATCCTCTCAACAACATTGATTCTCCACTTCACCTACCTGTTGTCATGACTGCTTTCTGGTTTTTAGCATCAACTTGAGCTATCCATCTTTGACATTTCAAACTTAAATACTTCCTTCTCTACAATCTTTGATTCTCCCAGTTCTTTCTTCACCTGACTAATGAGGTACCCATTCCTTGACTTCATAATGTTCTCTGGTTTTTTGACTCCCATCAGCATTTTTCTTCATTTACTTTCTGCCTCATACAGCCCAGATTTGTCATTTCATTGACAGTCTTGCCAGCATCTTCAGTCTCTTTGGTTCTTGACCTTCTGTCACATTTTTCCCAACAAAACTTGAACCCTTGATGAAGCTAATTCTCTACACATCTTTGTCATTGTATTTGGGCTAGGTTCTCACATGGTCTTCCAGACTGCTGGCAGACTTTCCATGTCTCCCTGTTAGGTCTTGCTTATTCTTCCCAACAGCTGTTTTAAACCTTCTGGTCTCTTTCAGCCTACCTGTAATCCCCTCCTCCACAATGTCAGAAGACATTCTTACCTTCTATTTCACAGAAAAGAGAAGAATTCTCACCTGCTTGCCACTGTATCTCAAAAGGTAATGGGATTGGCATTTTTTGCTTGCCTCCTGTCACTGGCAAAAACCTGTGCTCTGGACTAATCTTCTGTTTATGATCTTTTCTTCAGTATCTTCCACCTCTCCCTCTGTACTGGCTTGTAACCATCAGCTTTTAATCATGCTCAAGTCTGTCTTATCTTAAAAAATACATAAATCCTTCTTTCAGTCCCACATTCCTCTGCATGTTTCCTCTTCCCCCTTCTTAGTCAAAGTTATACTATCATTACTGTCTTAATTACTCTGATAATGAGACTTGTACCTTACAGTAATGACGTGCGTTAGCAGTGTGAAATTGATCCTTGATCTATGACTCTCCAGGGTGATGCTAGGTGTAGAGAGATTATAAGTAAACATCAACCTTTTTTTACTGTTTCTTATTCTGGTTCTTACACCCTTCCAAGCAAAGCTGCCAATGATCAAAGGAATTAAGACCATGTGGATGTGTAATTATTAGATTTACTATCTATGCAGCAGGCCTTCAAAGGTGGAGCAGTTCTTAGTGATGTCAGAGTTCAGGGTGTGGCCACAGTACTGGGTGGCAGATGTGGACTGGCATTATACTGAGAAAAACCAAAAGTGGGTGAGGTAAAATGTAGTCAGAAGTGGTCTGTACGTGGTCTACTTCCATGCTGGAGGAAGGTCTGGAGAGGCCTTCAGGTTGGGTTTGTGCAGCTAAAGAAAACTTAATCAGTTTGCTATTCATAGTTGTTTCTAGATGGTTTTTTCCTCTCTTTTTCCTAACTCATGTCACTTTTTTTTTTTTTTTTTTAGACAAGAGTCTCATTCTATCACCCAGGCTGGAGTGCAGTGGTGATCATAGCTGACTGCAGCCCAGAGCTTCTAGACACAAGCAGTCCTCCTGCCTCAGCCTCCCAAGTAGCTAGGACTACAGGCATGTGCCACCACGCCTGGCTAATTTTTAAATTTTTTTTGTAGAGATGATGGTCTCGCTCTGTTGTCCAGGTTGGTCTTGGCTCAAGTGATCCTCTTGTTTTGGCCTCCTGAAGCACTGGGATTATAGGTGTGAGCCACTGTGCCTGACCCCATCACAGTTTTGACACATACCATCAGAGTCAACCACCCTTCACCTCTCCTTGTGGCAAGCTTCTCATAAAGATAGTTACCCTGTTACCTGTGTCAGCTTTACAATTGTGCTTTACAATTCTGTAAAATAAGCCATATTAGTTGATTTATAACTTATAATGTTATACATTGATTTAAAATATAAAAACATAGTAGTGATTTAAGATAGAAAAGGAAACCAGGTTCAGTGGCTCACATCTATAATCCCAGCACTTTGGGAGACTGAGGCAGAAGAATCACTTAAGGACAGGAGTTTGAGAACTGCCACAGCAACGCAGTGAGACCCCATCTCTACAAAAAAATAAAATAAAAATTACCCTTGTGTGCCTGCAGTCCCTGCTACTCTGGAGGCTGAGGCAGGAGGATTGCTTGAGCCCAGGAGTTTGAGGCTGGAGTGAGCTATGATTGTGCCACTGCATCCAGCCTGAATGTTACAGTGAGACCCTGTCTCAAAAAAAAGAAAATTTAAACAACAAAAAGTGGTATTTCCTGTGGAGGGAGACTTGTGGTTACTTTATAGTTGGGGTACAATTTATGTATATAATTGTTACAAGTTCATACATAAGGAATTTAGGAACATATCTTCAGGTAACTCAGGTTCTGCCTGTATTTCAGTTATTTTTGTTGTCAGGCAAAATATTCTACCAATACACTGAAACAACAGACACTTTCAGGAGGTTCAGATCTTCGTCCATACCTTCAGTTTTTCTTCTTTATTTTGCGGAAAGTTTTCTCTCATCAGCTTTCTATGTATGTGTTAGTGAACATTTCCAATGTTTTGGAAATCGAACACTAAACTCCTTACATGAAATTTTACTGAATACAGAGGTGTTTTGGCAGGTACTAGTGACAGATGTGCACCTTCTGTGAGATGATTATCCATGGCACTTTAAAACCATGGGCAAGGGAGGAATTCTTTTCCCGTAACTCCCTATTAGCGGCATAAATTGTCTGGAAGATATCTCCCATAATTAACTTCAGGTCTTCCAACTTTTGTTTCAGTTCCCTGGAACACAAAAAGATTGGATTGTTGCTTGACTGATTATATCTGTGCCTTGAAATGAAGCGGTTTAGTTTGGAATGCCTGGGAAGTAAAGCAGCAGAAGTTTCTGTCCCTGAATGCTATTACAGGGATTAATTCAACACATAGCTTCAGGACTTTGTTACCAATTGGAAAGATCATTTAGCATGTAAAAAATTTTGTCTCCTGAAAAGTGTTATGCATTCTCTACTTTTAAAATAATTTCCACTAGCAATAATAATATCTAGCATGATAAACCCTGTAACTGTTTTTATGTTTTTTTAATTTTGATCACACACACACAAAAGTGGTAAGTGGCATTTTTTAAAGATAAATAATGTGGCTGAAGTCACAGCAGAAGAGCTGTGCTTGTGGACTTTTTTCTCTAATGGATATGGGACTTCTTTCTCCAACCTTTGAAAATTTAGGTTAAAGTTGTTTGGAAAGGGTTAAGATGAAAAAGGCATTGAAAGAGGAATTGGGAGGCCTGACTCAGAGCTGAGCCAAGCCTCTGTCAGCTGTGTAACTGACCATGGCATGGCATTTCCTCTTTCTCACCATTAAATACATTTGAGAAACTCCAAGTTAAATAAAGTTGGACAGACTCTGTCATAGGGCTTCTCAGAACCTTTAATACGTATATGTGATGTGAGCTCCAAGGCCGGCTGTATTTTTCAGCTGTATTATTTGACCAGACACTTATTTTTTAGGATGTAGATTTTCAGACAGAAACACTTGGTGTATCTCTAGCTTTCAGTTCCTCTCTAGATCTGAACTTGCCCTTCCTGAATGAATTTCAAAGAATCTGGAAATGGATGTGTAATTAGAGGAGCATAGATAGGTAGATAGGTATTCATTTTTTCTGAGTATTCCCTAAAAGGTCTAACTCCAATAAAAGCATTGTTGTATAGGAAGCCTGAAATTTCTGTACAAGTGCATTTTTAGACTCTGTAAAGGACTTGACTGGAGACCCAGTCTCTGAAACTTCTGTATCAGGTCCAGGTCGTATCACAAAGGGTGGGAAAGTGCTTGAAGTTCTCCCACTCTCAAATCTGGAGTTCAGCCGAATGAACAGGCAAGTGTGGTTTCCCCAGTTGCAAAGAGTGAAGGCATCTAAGACCTGAGAAGTGACTAAGATCATTCGATAGCCCAGGGTGTGTTTCTGGCTTGCTTCTTTTGGGAACTTGGGTCAGTCTCTTACCTTTTGAGGGCATTAGCATGTTTTTCTATGAAATAAAGGCTTAGGCTGAGAAGATGCTGAGTGATTCTAAGAATCTCACAACTTTAATTTTATATGCTAGGACCCTAGACCACTACTAGACATGCTCCTTTTTTTCTGGTGTACTTGGTTGAGACCATGGTACTTATTGAAAATGTTGGCTAAGAAAACTGGTGTGAGATCTGACAGTGAAAGGCTCGATTGAGGTCCAGTGGACCATTGCTCCAGGGCTCTGATTATTTGACTTCTTGGATTTTCATTGGAGATCTCCATAGTCTTCTCTG
>NC_045439.1:92366535-92510493 GCF_002776525.5 Piliocolobus tephrosceles | reverse complement strand
AGGTTTATAGTCTCTCCCAACTCAACAATGTAGAGAGCATAGCCGTCTGTTAAGAAGAAGGAAGGTTTGGGAAAGAATAAGATTCTGAAAACTGGTAGATGCGTGGAAAAGCCACAAAGAGCATTTGCTAGCTGTCAATTTGATACCTTGACTAAATTGGACAGTAATGCGGTTCTGGGAAGAAGTGGAGTTGAGGAGTCCAGTGAGTATTACACAGACATTGAAATATAAGACTGTCTTGGGTCAAGTGCCAGAGGGACTATAGGCTGTTCATAGCTTGAGGCTTCCCTAGTTATAAGCTTGGAGGAAATGCTCGTGAGGCCATCTTCTCTCAAGTGTTAGGTCCTCTTGCTTCTTGTTGGGAGAGAGGGGACAGTCTCCCTGCCATAGAGCCACCTCCTGCAAACTTGGCTGATAGACTTGTTGCAGTTCCTTCATTTCCATCTGTGGTTTTGGCCCTACTAATCCTGTTTCAGATACAGTAGTTGAAAGAGTAAACAATTGTATTTAGAACTTACACATAATAATGAATAGACTTCAGATCATATTCTCTTCCAAAGATATGCTGGAAACATACTTCATGAGTTGAGTATTTAATTATCAGCATAGTTGTCATGCCAACACTGGGCAGGCCAGAGAGGCCAAAGCCTGGAATTCAGCTAAACTAATACGACACTAGGAGGTCAAATGTCAGATACAGGAAGCCGGAAAGAGTAGGTGGGTGGTAATGGGCCAAGCAAAGGTCATGCTCAAGGAACCAATAGTGAGACGTTTGACCTCTATTCTTAGTATTTTTAGCACATGGCAGAATGGGGAAATAATTTGACTTTTATGTGGTTTTGTGCAGGTTGGGAAGATATCCTTCATGGTTCACACAATAGTCTTCTTGTTAATAAGTTTGGATTTGATTTTTTCCAACAGAAAAGCAAGTGATTGTCAAAAGGGCTTTGAAGAAGGTGGAAATACACTCTCTTATGCCCATAAATTGATATAGTCCAGTTGGAGTGCAAGTTGTAAGGCAGGGGTAAATTGGTTAAGTAGATTTTTTTTTTTTTTAATTTCCAAAAATAAAGGATATTTTTTAAAGGCTATGAAGATAGCTTGGGGGAAAGGTGATTTTCAGTTATAACAGTAAGTATGAATTTTGAGTAGTGGCAGTTATTGTAAAGACCTGACAGGTCTTTTGGTCTTTCCAGAAAATGTGAAATATATGATTAGGAGAAAGGTGATATTGGATAGAGAAACACGTTTCTAGTATGCCCAGAAGCATGACATGTGGCAGACATTAGATGTGAAGTAATCAAGGAAATGCATCTTAATTTTTTTTTGTCTTTTTTTTTTTTTTTCCTTTTTGTGGAGAACGGGGTCTCGCTGTATTACCCAGGCAGGTCTCGAACTCCTGGGCTCAAGCTATCCTCCCGCCTCTGCCTCCCTGAGAGCTGGGATTACAGGCATGAGCCACCGCGCCCGGCCGGAAATGCATCTTAAAATCTCAGTGAGATGTCCTTTCATAACCATTAAAATGACAGAAATGTTAAAATCTAACAAAATTCTGTGTTACAGATATGGAGCAGTGAAAACATGTGTAAACTGTTGTTGTAAATTGATACAACCACTTTAAAGAATACTGGACACAGGGTGTAGCAATTCCACTTCTCAGTGTATATCTTAGAGGAACTTGAAGTACACTCTTAAACAAAGAAACAAGTACAAGGATATCTACGGTAGCACTGTTTGTGAATACAGAAAAAGGGAAGCACCCTAAATATCCATTGACATAAGAATGGATAAGTAGATTATGGTGCAAAATGGAATATTATACATTCGTGAAAATGAATGAAGTACATTATATGTATCAATTACAGTCAGTCTCACAAATAGAATTAATTTTAAAAACAAGCAAGTTACAGATCATTTATATAAAGGTTAAAAACAGGTGGCTGGGCGCGGTGGCTCACGCCTGTAATCCCAGCGCTTTGGGAGGCTGACGGGGGTGGATCAGGAGGGTGGGAGTTCAAGACCAGCCCGGCCAATATGATGAAACCCCGTCTCTACTAAAATACAAAAATTAACTGGGCGTGGTATTGGGTGCCTGCAATCCCACCTACTCAGAAGGCTGAGGCAGAAAATTGCTTGAACCCGGGAGGCAGAGGTTGTGGTGAGCCGAGATCACACCACACGCCACTGCACTCCAGGCTGGGTAACAGAGTGAGACTCCATCTCAAAAAAAAAAAACAATAAACGAAACATAGACATGCCATACATTGTTTAAGAACAGATATATATGTAATAAAAAATAAATGCACAGAGAGATAAACAGTAAGTACAAGATAATGGTTATCTTGAGAGAGGACATGACTGAGGAGAAATACACAAGTATTGGTTAAGGTCTCTTTCTTAAGGTGAGTGGTGGACCTATATTGTCTGTTTTAGTTTTCTTTTACCTGTTTTTATATCTTAAATATTATTGAATTTTTTCTTTAAAAAATTAGGGAACTGTCTGGGTGTGGTAGCTCACGCCTGTAATACCAGCATTATGGGAGACTGAGGCGGGTGGATCACGAGGTCAGGAGTTCGAGACCAGCCTGGCCAACATTGTGAAACCTCATCTCTACTAAAAATACAAAAATTAGCCGGGCGTGGTGGCATCCGCCTGTAATCCCAGCTACTCGGGAGGCTGAGGCAGGAGAATTGCTTGAAACTGGGAGGCGGAGGTTACAGTGAACTGAGAGTTCAGTGCACTCTAGCCTGGATGACAGGGCAAGACTCTGTCTCAAAAAAAAATTAGGGAACAATATTAATATCTTTCCCTGAGATTGTTGGTGGTGTCCTGCAGAATTTATCCCATATAATTGAGTAGAGAAGTTAAAAGTGTTTAATTTGGAAATAGAATGTTTTGGGTTAAAATTCTAGTTCAACTAACTTTTTAGCCTTGTAGCCCTGGGCAACAAGCCTCTCTGATCCTCTCTTCAACCTCTCTTCTACCTCACCGATCCTTGGTTTCTTATTTGCGAGGTGAGGATCATGGAAGTCAGCTCTGAAGATCCAGTGGGACGATGCACATTATTTTGTTTCAAAAAAATATCAAAAAGGCAAAATGTTAATTAAGCAACATCTTTGTTATCATTGATTTCCTTGGGAAATATTGTCATTAACAAATTGACCTCCAAAGTCACACATAAAGAAAATGATAAGTGAAGAACTTAATTATGAAGATTAAAGAATGCTTTCAACTTTTAAAAAATATGTCATTTATTTAAATGCAAATTTTTTTATCCAAAGAATTTAAGTAGGCTACTAAAAAAGTAGGAAAAGAGTACTTTTGTGGGGGAAAAGGACTCTTTTGTTCTAGTGAAGTTGATCTGAAAGAGGTCCTCCAAGCAATATATGTAGAAAAGAAATCAGATTCACTGTCTGTTGCTGAAACTCTGACTTATCCTCTCCATTCCTAGTTATTCAGTGTTGCAAAGATTCAAAACTTTTTGATAGCTTTTAAGAGGAAGTTTGAGATGGCAGAGGTGATAGAGGGAATTAGTTTTTCTGAGAACCAAGGCAAAAAGAGTGATCCTTAAAACTCCTGAATTGTCAACATTGATGTTGGAGCCCCACTCCAGATTCGGGTTGAAGTGTGACTCCACGAGTAGACGTTTTGGAGAAGGAGGAGTGGCTGATGCAGAACCTGTGGCTTAAAGTAGGAGGAGGGAGAGAGTTTTCTACTGAGAAGCATATGTGTTATACAAGCTTAAAGACAAAGTGGAGAAGGAAACAGTAGTAACCACATTGTCCCAGATTCCTAATCAACAAAGCCATGAGCTGTGTGGGGTAGACTCAGAGTGAAAGTTTGAGTTCTTTTTTTTTGACAAGAAGTTATTAACTATAAAAATGGGTATATGTTCTTCTAAAATGATATTCTAACAAAATAATGGTTCACAAATACAAAGCAGCCCACACAATTGCAGTATAATTTGTTTTATTAAAATAAAAGAATATATACATTTTTTAAGATATCATTTACAAGGAAAATCCTCAACTGAACCTCCAGAATTATGTTAAGAGCAGTAGGGGTTGAAAGCATGTAGATTCTTCCCTGGAACACAACATATTAGAGTCTTTTAAAAAACACTTGGCCTTTTTCCGGTTTTATACATGGAGTGAGGAGAGTTAGTTCATCTTTGCCTAGGGAAGAAAGTCCCCCTCTCCTTTGTAGATGAGCACAGAGCTTTTACCTTCCTAACACCCAGACCTGCTGATTTGGAGAGGACTAACTGCAAATTCCCCAAGGACTGGGCCTCCCAAGTCTTCACACTTAATTATTCCTGGTGAAGATCTCTTGGGTGTTCAGTGTATATTTGTTGAATGCATGAATAAATTAATCACTTAATAAGCTTAGGTGAGGGAATACATGGGTAGCCAGAAGCTATTTAGTGTTCATCATTTATTTCTTCAAGGTTTAAAATATTCTCAGGCGGCCTGGGCAACATAGTAAGACCCCGTTTCTACAAACAATAGAAAAATAGAAAAACGGGCATGGTGGCACTTCATGTAGTCTCAGCTACCCAGGTGGAAGATTGCTTGAGCCCAAGAGGTTGGAGCTACAGTGAGCTGTGATCGTGCCACTGCACCCTGGCCTGGGTGACAGAGTGGGACACTGTCTTAGAAAGGAAAAAAATTCTCAAGTACATAAGGGAGATAGAAAGTATAGAAATATTTCTTTAGAAGTAAACACATTGGCTTTTCAGTGTAAATATACTGGAATTTTAGGTGAAAGCAAAATACTTTCTTAGTCTGAAGATTTCTTATTAAAGAATATCAGGGTAGTGATGTTTTAGCGTGTTAAGATTATTCAACTCCCACAGCCAAGATGATGTTATCATTGGGGATGTTTTGTTTAGCTCAGAGAGTACACTGAAACTAACTGGTTCTTCCTGCCCTCAGTGTGTTCTGGGAGGCTCCCAGCTATGCCCTGGACTGAAAAAGGCAAGGCTGTTTGATGTTAGAGAAGCAGAAATATTCTGAGTATCTTTCTCTTCTTTCCTCTGTGCCATGGTCCAGTCAACAGGAGGGGAGAACATTGTCCCAGGCTTCTGTAAAGCAAAGATTACCCCGCAGAAGCTACTTGGAGCCAGTTTCCAGTCTCCTGAGCTAAGGTTGCTACCGAGGGAAGGCAAGACTCAATTGCCTCTGCCTGCAGTTGTTATTTTGTATAGTATTCTCATAGGTGTGTTGTTTAGATACTTAAGCTCCACTAATGCTTTCCCTCTTTTTTTTTTTTTTAATTCTCTTATTTTCTACCATTTATTTTGGCATTTGTACTCTTTCTTGCAATTTTCTTTGAATGTTTTATGTTATATAACTCTCATGTGCCTGGCTAAGCCCTTCTAGGGCGTGAGTCAGGCAACCCCTAAGCTAGGTATTCAGGTTAATTTTTTTCCCAATGCATAGGTGTTGTGCCAGCACAGTATATCAAATAAACTTGCCCCTGCCCCTGCTTCCTTCCCCACTGTTTCACTACCACATTTCCCACACATACTGTAGTTTGTTTCTGGACACTGTTTTCTATTCTGATGTATTTGCCAGCCTGTATTGTTTGATTTTGATGGTATTAATAATTCATTTTTGAATCTGGTTCTTTCATTTTTAGCTTTAATTGGGGGCTATTTTTAAACATTTATTCTATATGAATTTGAAATTATTTTATCTCTTGTGATATATTAAATGTCTATATTAAGACACCTTACGTACAGAGGTAAATTATGACCACTCTTTTACTGTAAAGGTAATTATATAGAAAAAGCCAAGTAAGTTACCTTGCTAGGGCTGGTTCCTACAGGTGTTATTGGTGTATTCTTCCAGACTTCTATCTATGCATAATATGTACGCATGTTCCTATAGTAAGAAATAAATTCATATGTGTGAATTTAAATAAGTTCACTGGGGAGCTAAAGCTGGGACTGCAGCTTAAACCCAGCATTATGTTGTTCTGGTTTCCTTATTATTACCAAATAAATGATTTTAAACAGTTAAAATTATCCCAGTACTAGTCTCTTTGGGGGTGCAGCCCTTTCCATTTTCGTACAAGGTCTTATTTTGCCGGCTGCATTCCCAGCCGTCTCCAATTGAGCCAGCAGGCAGCAGCCAGAACTACTTTTGCCTGAGGGTCTTCCCTGAGACAAAGACTTCTGCCCTTGGCCTTCTTACTTTCGGATATTTGTGAAGCCCAGGATCTCTCTTTCTCTTTCTCCCTCTCTCTCTTTCTCTCCCTCAACTTCTGGAACAACAAACTGCTATCTTAGTGGCATAATATACCTGGGTGGCCTTTAGTTCCATTTTTCAAAGTTTTCGGCTTTTGGATAAGACCTTTTCCTGTGTTGACATAGCCTCTCCCTAATTTTATCTGTTTTTGAACTTGGGATTTGGAGGTGAAGGGATGTGAGAGAGGGAGGAAGGAATATAAGGTGTCTTTTATAAGCCTTCCTTTCTCAGGATCCAAAGATTTTTAAAAAGAAAAAAACGTGTTTTTTTGTTTTTGTTTTTGTTTTTTTTTTTTTAATGCAGTGGACTGTTTATTCCTCTGAAAAGTGAAATCTTTATTGGCTTAATTTTGTATCCTGATCATTTACTCAAATTTATTTTTTGCTTACTGTTTGGTTCTATATTGATCACTAGGTTATGTTTCTCATACTGGGTGCTTAGTCTTCCAAATTATTTACAGGTGCTTCACAGTTTTGATCACAAACTAGTAAATAAGACATCCTCTGATAGGAGAAGCAGCACTGGTTTTACTGGTGGTACCTCTGGCAAGTTGGCCACTTTGTGGGAATTTCCAGACCTGAATCTGCATTTGTATAAAAGGAAGTTGAGGTAAATGAATCTCTATAGCCTTTCTTTCTCTCCTAGTTGGTTTTTCAGGATCCTTCCTCACCTTTTCCACTGCCCATGTCTTGGGTTTTCCTTTATTTCTTAGTTACATTGCTGTTTTCAGTACCCTCTGTGCCCTCCTCTCTATCTGTGGATTGCTTTAAGTGACATTCAGACAGGCAGAGGTCCAGAGGCCATTTGACATAGAGGAATTCCATCCTTCCAAAGATCTCTTCTCATAACCAGGAGTTTTTTTGTTTTTTAAACAAAACAAAACAATTATCCTGATTGGATCCATGAGGACTAGCCTCACTTCACTGTGCCTCGGGAGAGATCCAGAATGGCTTTCTTGGACTTGAACAAGCTCAGAAGCATTGGCACTTTCTCGTTTACACTGGCCTTGATTTTGGGTAAAGGTTGAGCAGGCTGAAGTCCCCTCTCTAAAGCCATCATGGGATGGTAAAAGGCATCTGCAAAGTTCCAGCTGTAGCAGGGTCACAACTGCACTGAGATGAACACAAGGGGGCAGACTTTCCCACAGATTTTCGTTAAATCAGCGAGGAACCGAGTGCAGTTTCAATGTGAGTGCGTGTGTGAGCCTGTGCTCTGTCCACACCAGTGCTCATGTGCAAAACATGTAGCCTATAACTCTGTTTTTTATAAAGAGCTGTAGGGTGAAGGACATATGAATGCTGAGTAGATTTTGGGCTTCACTGTGCTAAAGTTTCATTAACACAATCAAGACCTCCTCAATGTAAGTTATAGACTATATCCCCCTGCCTAGCCCAGAGTCTTACACATGGCAGGCAGGCAGGCAGGTTGGCAGGCAGGCAAGTAGGCAGGCAGGCAGGCAAGCACTTTTTATTATTGGAGGCTTAGAGATGACCAAATCATTAATATAGAGGAGTTGAAATTCATTTAGCCTGCTGTTTCAACCTGAAGAATGACTTCACAGCAGTCATTTAAGTTTAATTTGGCCCTTTGTTTTTCATTCTCTTGCCCCTCCTACCCCTCTTCCAGCTACTAAAGGCATTGTTTCAACTGTATATATTTTCTTTTATTTTTGTTTTCTCTTCATCTTAGAAATTGAGTTATGACACCTTTGGTTGTTTCTAGTTGGAAAAAGCGTTATTATAAAAATGTATGCTGTTTGGTGAGCAATGAAGCAGAATATAAAATATCACTAATATCCTGAACCCCTTGCAGTTAGAAGCACATTGTCACTAGTTTTGTTTTATGTTTCCCAGATGACTGTTAATTTAGCAGTTCAGCACATAATTGCATTAATGATCATATTTCAAAGAGTTTGAGTCTATTGATTCAAGTGTAGAATTGAAGTAAAAGTCGTTATTCCTTCACCCTTGTATCTGAATTTGTCTTATTATTTGACTATGTAATGGCTGGAGGAAATCAGATATGCTTGGAATTCAAAGGTAAATTTTCTGTCCCCTGGGGGTAGGGGTGGAAGGGAAAGAGGAACTTTTTTTTTTAGCCCTAAAGAAAATGACCAATTAATAGATTTGTTGTATAATGGTTGTTTTTCTTCAAAACAACAAGCCTTTGATTTTCTAAAATGACAGTAATAAATTTTCACTTTCCAAACAGTTTACATAATCAGTTTCACTATATTTGCATATATTTTGTTAACTGATACTAACAATGATGCCACAGGTTTGGTTTTCTTTTTTGAGATGGAGTTTCGTTCTGTTGCCCAGGCTGGAGTGCAATGGCACAGTCTCGGCTCACTGCAATCTCTGACTCCTGGGTTGAAGCGATTCTCCTGCCTCAGCCTTCCGTGTAGCTGGGATTATAGGCACCTACCATGCCTGGCTAATTTTTGTATTTTTAGTAGAGATGAGGCTTTACTATGTTGGCCAGGCTGGTCTCGAACTCCTGACCTCATGATCTGCACACCTTGGCCTCCCAAAGTGCTGGGATTACAGGCGTGAGCCACTGCTCCCAGCCGCTCCCAGCCAATGCCACAATGATTAATGCACTTGAAAGATGTATCAAATTAGATTTAACCAACGTTTATTTAGTACCAGCTGCATGCGCGGTGTTCACTGAGTCAGTTTTGTTTGTTTTCTTAAGCCTTGAAACAAATTTTAGTGGTAAATTTCTCTTCATTTTGCGTATTAAAAAACTGAAAGGGTTTTGACTTGCTCAACAAATTACACTATCCCAGCCATTGCTTGTTAGCTATAATTTTATTTTCTGTATAGTTGTGTAGCTGAAATTATTTGAAATACTGGTACTGATTCTCCTCACTTACTATGATTATTGAAAATGAAAACATGCTCTAATGATTTTTGACACTCTGCGTATAGAACCCTTGAGTTTCATAGATTCTGTAGGCTCTTTCTCCTATAAATAATCAGAGACTCACAGAGAGGCTGGGTCTCCTCCAAGCTTGGGCAGCTGATAGTTTGAGAGTTGATCTAGAACCCAGGTCTTTCACTTTGTAAGGGACAAAACCATTGGAAAGGACAGGCGGAGAAATAGCTGGCTCCTCAAAAGGAAGAGAGAAGCTGGCAGTGAGGATCTGTCAGTTCTGCTCGGTTTGGAAAGAGACTCTTCACTGTCTGCTTCTTCTGACCCCCCTATGTTTCAGTTCTCAGCCCTCTGACTATACCACGATTTTCATGCCTCTGTGTCTCGGCACATGCTGTCTCTTCTCCTGAAGTGTTCTTTCTCCCTTCGTTGCCAGCTCAAATGTCACCTCCTCTTGGAAGCCTTCCCCAACTGCATCAGACACATACATCTGGTTCCTTCCTTCCTTTGAGTTCCTATACTTCTTTTAATAGATCTCTCGTATAACATCTATTCCTTTACATTGTTTGTGTTTTCAGTTAGTGTCTCGGAGCTCCTGGGGCAAGGGTCATCATTCTTCAGGCTTATCTCTGATGTTGAGCCTGGGTGCACTTTACTAGGATGCATGTTCAAGTACAGGTGGGAATGAATAAATGAATGACTGTGTGCTACCCTCCCAGGTGCTGCTTCTGAGCACAGAAATGGAATAGAAGTTTGAGCCGGAGAAACATGGAGTCTGGAAGTTCTAGGAGATATTCTTACAGTTAGTCATTAGTTTGTTGGCATTTAGTTTCTAGTTTACATGTGGGAAAATTGAGGGACAGCAAATCACAAAGAGAGACTGGAGGTCCAGCTTATTAGGAAACTTGAGTTTCTAGGATGTGGCCACCAGCTTGTGTACATCTTCATTGATTCTAATGTTCACTGTGTTCACCAAGAATTAATTTCATCCAAGGGCCTACATCTGTTTAGAGGTGTAGAACTTGGATTAGGCAACGAGGCTCACTGTGTGTTTTTCATTTGTGGATATATTAATCTGTCGAGACATGAGATGCCCTAGCACTGTTCACAGTCTGAAAACGCAGCTGTAAGAGTTTGTGGGTAACAGAACATTAGTCTTACTTAGGTCTTTCTAAATATCTTCACTCCTCGGAGTAACTTTGAGTGTTTTCTGGATTTGAGTTTGGCCCACTAAAGTCTGATTTCTACATAATTCAGATACATCGATAGTTTTTTTGATAATACATCTGAAAAATTTCCCCTTATGAGATTAGACAAGTGTATAACCAAAACCAGGTTCATTAAACCTATGCTAAAATATAAAATTATCTTTAAGAAAAGCCCAAACAGGTAGAAAGTGACAGTTTACTAGTATCATTATAATGATAATTTGAATGTATTGATATTGAACTCTACATGATATAAAAATACAGTATTTCCCAAGGCCACAAATCACTACCAAGTTTAAATTTATTTTAAAATGTAGCAGATCCATAGTTTTGTTCTTTGTATTCATCATATAGTTTTTTGTGTATCCTATTTTGTTTTCTTTGCCTCATTAATTACTTGATTCCAAAAACAGGACTGTGGAAAAGTAGAGGCGAAGCTGAGCATTTGAACCCTTTAACTCCATCTCTCGTTTTGAGTAAAGCAAGCTATTTATTTTCATAACTAGGGAGGCCTCACAACCTGGGTTGCTGAGGACATCTGGTTTATGCCTCTCGTCTTGGAGAAGTTATTAATAGTGTCTCCTTTCACTGAAAATCCTAACTTGGACAATGAGCTCTATGTGGTCACCTTTATTATCACTGATATATTTTGTCCTTGATTATTTTATGCTTTGATTTTAATAATTCTGTAAGTGCATTTTTGGCTAAACTTTTCTGCATTTTTACATTCTCTGATGTTTTGGAAGGTATATCCTATTTTATTTCGATTAATAGCGGCTTTTTGTGTTTTTCTGATCATTCTTTAAATGTAAGTCAGTACTGAGATGTTCTCCTTTGTGTCCTACCAATTTAAGGCTTAGATATTGTAAGTTCTTTGAGTATGGCACCGGATTCATTTTTGTGTCCCTGACAGTATTTAGTAGTCTGCTTTGAACAAAGTACTCAAGAGTAAGTATGGAATGAATCTTAGGAAGCAGTTTGGTTTTATCAAAATGAAGAGCAAAGTTTGGTCTAGTCTGGAATGGTATAAGTGCCTCCCGATAAAGGAACTGGGATTGCACTTGGAATGAAGATCCAGTCAGCCCAGTGGCTCTACTGACCAAACCCAACTGCGAAAGAGATTTCAATGATCTGTTTTCAACTCGCCTAGGGACTCCCAAGTGAGTTTTCAGTAAAGTCTTCTCCAATTAAAGATCTTTCTCTAAGATTACACTGCTGCTAAGTATAAAGACAAAGGAATTTCCCACTGCCAAGCAGAGACAGACAGAGAGTAGCCTGGTTCAGCCACTGTGGCTGCTCACAGTGTTAGCAATAGCACTGTGTTCCAGAATGAGGAGAGTGAGGGCCCCGAGTTGGGTGGGAGAGCCCAGATGGAACAATAGTTTGCACGGCATGTAAAGAGTTCTTGAAAGAGGTTGAAGATTTTTGTGAGCACCTTCAGTTGATTGAGCCACGTGTATTTCCAAATAATAGATTTGGCCTCTTAATTTAAAGTAGACATAGTAATAGAAAGCTAGGTGTAGTCAGTAACAGCCAATCACTTATGAGGCAGGGGAGGGAAGAATGACCTTTTTCAGAATTTAAGTTGTGAAATACACCTTATACTCTGATAGGCAGTTTACAATGCCTGACAAAATGAGTCATCTTTTTGTTTTGCCAAATTTTACTCTAGCTAAGTGCCTCCAAGTTTAGGCAAAATAAGGACAAGTTAACTGTTCTTAAATGTAATAATGCCATGGACTCTCATGAATAGAAGTATTTGATAAGTAGAAAATAGTTATCTTTGACATTGTGTTCAAAGTATAGGGGTTGCTTATGTGTAAAGCTGAAAGGGGATATAATTGGGTATATATGAGGAAGGCTGTGCATGAATTGAGTACAGGTGCTTTCTAAGTCCTAAGTTACTGCAGTGCTGCTTAGTACAGTGTCTAATACTTGATGATGCTCAATACGGATTAATGGAATCTAAATTTCTTTCTCCACTAAGATCTCTGTCAAGTATATGTGATCATAAAGTTAACTGTTCTATTTTCAGGATCCAGTAGTCGCAAACAATAGCAAAATCCTAGGGTGTTTTATCTTTCATTTTTAAAAAACATATACTTTGAATTTTTTGTTTTAAAAGCAATACCCATTCTTTGTTAACAAATTTAGCTGGCACATTTTAATTTTGGTTTTACTCATTTGAATTTCAAAAGTTATACATGCTTATTGTGAAAATCCAGACAATAAAGAAGTGTCAGAATAAGTCTCCTCATCTTTGCCACCACTTATCTGATATAACCATTGATCACAAATCACCTTATAGCCTTCCATAGTTTTTCCTATAGTGCTCCTCTCACACACATGCTTTTGTACTTTTTTTTGCCTACCTCTTTCTTTCTTTCTTATTATTATTTTTTTTAATAAAAGTGGTATTGAATGTGTTATCAGTTTGGTGCAGTTCAACAGATATGTATTAAGCTCTTGCTTACACAGTGTCAAGAGCCACTGTACTATAAGTGTATATAATCTCTGTCCCTGGGCAGTTTCTCACATTCTCTTTTGTCATGTTTCAAATTCATTACTGTTGCTATTCTCTTTATAAGTTCACAGGGCTTTCCACCTCATGGTGTTGTGAAACCCAAATAATGTAATGTTTATTAAAGCACTTAGTTAAGCTTAAAGCAGTGAGTATGACTGCATGATTACTAAGAAGTGGTTATCCCTGAATAATTCTAATTTTTGTCACTGCTAAATCTGCTTCAGCTGCTTATATTTTAATTATTTCAGTAGGTTCCATACATTTTCAAAACACCTGATTTTACTTACTGTATTTTTATTTTATTTTATTTTATTTTATTTTTTGAGATGGAATTTCACTCTTGTCACCCAGACTGGAGTGCAGTGGGGCGATCTCAGCTCACTTCAACCTTCACCTCCCAGGTTCAAGCTGTTCTCTTTCCTCAGCCTCCTGAATAGCTGGGATTACAAGCACCCGTCACGACATCAGGCTAATTTTTATATTTTTAGTAGAGATGAGGTTTCGCCATGTTGGCCAGGCTTGTCTTGAACTCCTGACCTCAAATGATCTGCCCACCTTAGCCTCCAAAGTGCTGGGATTACAGGCGTGAGCCACCACACCCGGCCTGTATTTTTACTTTTACATGCAGTATGCCCAGACTTCTTTGTCTCAGCAGATGTTTTTTAAAAATTCCTACTAGGCGTATCTTTAACAATTTTTTTCTTCCATATTCTTGGCTATATTTGATAGATGAGATATAATAGCAGATATTATAAATTTCATTCTGTTAACGTGTGTTTTAGAGTCTAAGATTTCTTCTAGCTTGTATTCCATGTTCATTATTGTTATTTTATCACTAATTAGTTACAGCCAGAGATTTTAAGTCAGTTGCAAATATAAAGTTCTTCTTTGTCAGAAAGACCACACACACCTCTTGAAAAGTTACTTTCAGATTTGATCACATAATTTCCAAGTGTCTTCCAAGAAAGTGAGCATGATGGCCTTGAGTGAAAAACCTGTGGCACTTGACCAAAACCTCAGTTTGTTTCTAATTATGTCTGGATGGAGTGTAATTTGATTACAGCTGACTGGCCTGAAATGATCCCAGTAAGATGCTGAACTGAATCTGGATGAAAGTCTCACTATTTTCTACCTTCATCCAAGCACTATGGAATCACTGAAATGAATGAGTTTGGGATTTCATGTCCAAATCGATTTTTAATACTACCACCTTATGTTTTCATAGTACCATATGCTTTTCAAAATGCTTTTATCTATAGTATTTGATCTGTGCAGTCTGTTTTTAGCTTCTATATTTCAAAGGCCAGTAATGGTTAGGTTGGAAGTAATACCTATTAGAATAGTGACTTTGAAAACTTTGAAATCGTTTCCAGGTGTTTTAGATAGGCTACATTTGAGTGATGAAACTTTAAACTTTCTTTTTTATAAAAGAAAACTTTACTGCTTGAAGTAATCTTTTTAGAAATTAGTAGCCCCAAAGATTTCAGGATGTTTTCTGTTGTTGTTCTTTTTTATATTTAATGGGTGTAACTTACTGCAATGTGAATAATGCATAATATTTGTAGGGAAAAGTAGGGAAGTAGCCAAGGAGAAAAGATGGGACAATGAAAACTGAGTTTTATTTAAATATCTGAGGTGATGGAAAGGAATTTTAAGCAATTACTTGAGAAAATAAACTCCCCTTTTTTGATTACAGTAGGGATGGCAATAAGATGGAAAAAAAAATCAAGGAATGTTGGAGAATAAAATAATACCCGCCCAGTATATATATATTGGGGGCATTGTTGAGGTTGCACTTGTGATCTGATATCCATATTTAAGTGTTTTGTAGATATTAAAGTTAATTTGCATACATATATATCTGTATATATACACATATAATAAATCCAGATATACATGAATTATATACCTATATATAATACACATACGTAACACCTGTATAATAGATACTCCTATTTATCAGTATTATCACTTAGATTACTCAAGACCTAGAATATATATTTGGAACAAAAGTAAAATCCCTTATTCTGGTTCTACTTGCCAGCCCCTTATCATTTTATACAAATGATTGGATCACTAACATGGCAAATACATTTATAATAAAACCAGAATCTATCCCCTTTTTTTTATGAAGACCACTGATTTGAACACTTACACACTATCTGGCACAACTTTGTATGACTCACAAAACAAACATGGATACTTCCCTCTCTTGGAATGAACATAGACGAATCCATGGACATATAGAAAGATGTAGTATTCAAAAGTAAAGACCAGTTTGACCAACAAAAGTGATATTCCTGTCTGAAACAGACTTCTTGTACAAAACAGGAGAAAACTGAGAAAAATGAGTTATTACTCAAAGTAGAATTAAGAGGGCATTGCATTGATTAAAATCAGAGCAGATAGTCAAGAAAAACAAATCAACTGAGAACAGAAAAAGTTACTGGAAATTAAAAACTTGGTTACAGAATTTTAAAACAAAGCAGTGAGGAACAGATTCAATACTGAAGAAACCTGAATCACTGAGTGAGAAGAAAGATAAAGGAATTCTGATAGAACTCAAAGGAAAATAACATGAATTTTTTTTTTGTTTTTTGTTTTTTGTTTGAGACAGAGTCTCACTCTGTTGCCCAGGCTGGAGTGTGTGATCTTGGCTCACTGCACCCTCCGCCTCCCAAGTTCAAGTGATTCTCCTACCTCAGCCTCCCAAGTACCTGGGACTACAGGCACGCACCACCACGCTTGGCTAATTTTTGTATTTTTAGTAGAGACAGGGTTTCACCATGTTGGCCAGGCTGATCTCGAACTCCTGACTGCAGATATCTGCCCACCTCAACCTCCCAAAGTGGTGGGATTACAGGCGTGAGCCACTGTGCTTAGCCCAGAACATGAAAATTTCAAGTGAAAAGACTGGAAACATGAAAAATATATACAGAGAATTCAGTATAAATAAATGTATATACTAATGTATATATGCGTGTGTGTTTATACTGGAAAGAATAATAAGAGAGAGTTTTTAAGGACTTGCGCTCTCATCGAAAGAACACCCTTAGTAACAGGCATAGTTGGAGTATAGGAAAGACATTGGGAGAAAGAAGACCCTTAACCTAGACCTTGAAATAATCCAGAGAAAAATATGAACTTGAAGACTAAAGAAAATATTCCAGAACATCCAGATGGTTTGAAGCAGGATGCCCACTTTAAAAAATAATAGTTAAAAGAAAGAAAAGAAAGTCAAGTCAACATCAAGCATCTCTTCTTGGCTGCAGAA
The DNA here is from genome assembly GCF_002776525.5 of Piliocolobus tephrosceles. NCBI lineage: Eukaryota > Metazoa > Chordata > Mammalia > Primates > Cercopithecidae > Piliocolobus > Piliocolobus tephrosceles. The sequence continues at coordinate 92,494,358 of NC_045439.1, read as the reverse complement.
TTTTGAGAGGAAAAAACATGTGATTCATGAATTGTCTAATCTTCTAGACTCTTGGAATGTAAGCTCCATATGAGTAGTGATTTTTTTCTACTCTTCCCTACTGTACCTCTTATATCTAGAAAAACGTTTAGCACATGATACATACTCAGTAAATACAGTCATGCATTGCATAACAATGTTTCATTCAGTGAAGGACTACATATATATGATGATGGTCCCATAAGATTATCATACCCTGTTTTTAGTGAACCTTTTCTATATTTAGATACAGAAATACTTCCCATTGTGTTACAATTGTCTATAGTACTCACTACAGTAACAGGGTGTACAGGTTTGTAGCCTAGGAGCATTACACACCATATTGGCCTAGGTGTGTAGTAGGCTGTACCATCTAAATTTGTGTGTCAGTATACTCTGTGTTCACAGAGTGATTAAATTGCTTAAGGATGCATTTCTTAGAATGTGTTCCTGTTGTTAAGTGATGCATGACTGTATTTGTAGAATGATTGGATGTATGAGCAAAAAAAAAGAAAAAAACATAAACACATTCTCTAACGTTGCAAAATCTCACCAAGTTTACCATTGATACACCTTTCATTTTAACAAAGAACTACTTAAAATAGTACTGCAGCTAACCAAGAAATGAATTATAATGTAAAACAACATAGAGGAAAGAATAGAGAACAACAAAGCTATTAATGTGTACAGGTTAAGCCAACTAAGTGTTTTTATAGTTTCTCAAGCTTAGGTCTTTTTAAAAATAATTGTTGAAAGGGAAGATGCACATTGTTTTAAAAAATCTGAATGTAGAATCTTTGTTTTAACAAAACCTAGAAAGTAGATATAGTAGGATTGTAAGGTAAAAGAAAAGTTAACTTAAAAGATAGTGAATTTTTAACTTTTCCCAATGAGGAAGCAGCAGTTATAGCATTGTTCTTGATACAGGTAGAGACAGATAGATTTAGATTTTCTTTAAGGAACTCACTAGTCAGAGAGATAAATAAGATATGTAATTTCCTACTAAGTGAAGATTTCTAAAAAAGAATGAAGAAAACTTCATTTGGTAAAATAAAACATAACGAAAAAACTAAGATGAAAAAAGATAAAATGGAAGTATACTAGACCCAAGACTAAATGTATTACCACAGGAAATGTGAGAGAACTTAACAACTTAATTAAAAGAGAATGACTCTTTAGATTGGGCACTCCAAAAAACTCAAGAGAATCGTGCTGTTTGCAGGAACCATGTGAAATAAAGCAGTTCAAAGTTTGAAAATAAAGAAAAGATAAAGACAACAATTGTTTAAAGTAAACAATTTTGTAAAGATAAAGATACAAATTTAGTGTTAGGTAGACGAAATTTCAAGAGGAAAAGCATTCAACAGGACAAACAGTTATATTTTATTAAAGAAAAATACAGTTGGAACTAAAATTATAATGGTCATAAGTCTTTATGTCCCAAGTAAGGTAGCACTGAATTACAGAGTATCCTAAAAGTCTGGAAACACAGGACTGTTTACTTCATTATTATAGTTATTACTGTGAAATATAGAAAAAATCTCAGTGTATGTTGCTCCAAAGAATAACCATAGAATAATATGACTGAGATTAAGTTAAAGTAGATTAAGTAGGTAAAAAAGAGTAAAATATAAAAATTTAAAAAGTATTCCCTCCTCCAGACGTTTTAGATACTGTGCATATAAAGCAAAACATTAAAATAAAAATTAAAATTTACAGAATAGAAATTGTATGAGAAGACTTGGACATGCCTTCCAAAATTTGACATGTAAATTAGGTAGAGGATAAATATGAAAATAGAATATTTAAATAATATAAACAATAAGCTTGGTGTAATAGATATAAAATTTTGTACTCTAAGTGGAAATTAAGTTTAAAATTGAATTTACTAGGTCACAAGAAAAGTTTTAATAAAATCTCCAAAATATAATCTGCATAAACTATTATTTATTTTCTGACCACAATAAACTAAAACTCAAAGTTAATAATAAAAAGATGTTCAAAATATTCTAATCAGCTAGATATTAAAATATAGTCTCCTAAGTCACTCTTAGAGCAAAGTAGAAATTAAGTTTGCAGTTACAGAGTAGAGCAATCCTTTGGTTTAAAACATTTACATTTCACTTTAACCAAACAGCTTTAGGATAAATTACACCTATTTTACAATATTTGTTTCCCTATTAGAAAGAAATGAAACTGAAGCTCCAGGTATTTGTCACAGTGTTGGCCTCTTTGCTCATTGACAAGTGCCTCCTCTGTAGGAAAACACTACAGTAGCACTAGCGCTTATCATCCCCCTGCAAACTTCCTTTGTAAGCTGATGTATAATAAAGAACGTTTTTGCAATTACTCTTAAAAATTGATAAAAATAGCTTCCGTAGGAAGGTATAACAAAATATCCAAAGGGCATGGTGATCTCTACTCAGAGGTCAAGGAAATGAAAAACAACATACCTCTAGAAATTAGTCTAAAATCACTACAGGCTGAGGTTCCAGTCAGGGAGTGCTCAAAAGACTACCTAACAAGCACCTGAATCATTGAAATTATTTGCACAATATGAGATGTCAGTTCCAGGGGACCTGCAATTTCGAGCAAAACAAGCCTCGATCATCAAAGAGGACTCAAGCACTGTGGAGGTTGTAGACTAGAAACAGATACAGGAAAAAGACCAACACCAAGTCATGTGGGACTATAACCTCCAAAAGGGTGGAATAGAACACTCAGGTCTGGAAATGGAAAAGGAAAACTGATGGCTCATACGAGCAGATGCTAAATTTTCAGGAAATTTGTTAACCGGTTGTTAAACTTGGCCACTATTAAAGATTAAATCACATAAATTTATAATCGAGTTAATTATATTAAAAATAAAGATAATGAATGCTTAAATGGACCAAAAAAAAAAAAATGGCTGACATTTCTGACAATATCAAAACACAGTGAGACTAGAACACCTAATATTTGGAAATGATTCAGTTTGTGAGAGAGTGTTTAACTGCCAGAGCATCCATTCTTTTGCCGTTTTATAGGGTTAAGAGATAACGCTTTTTAGGTTGGGCTTTACTAAAAAGCCAGACAATATAGTACTTTAGGCTAGAATATTTTTGTGTTATGTTAATGGCCTTTCCCCGCTATTGCTTTTTGGCCTTACCCCCTGCATTTTATAGATATTAATTAAAGATGGAAAGAAGTGTGCCTGTGTGGATTTAAAAATTGACAAAAGTAAGAATTCAACATAACAAAGCCTTTAGATGTGATTCCCAAACTCTGAGTATAAAAAGCTAGCGTTTGCTTTTATTATGTAGTGAGAAAAAAAAATTAACTATTCATTCCACTGAGGTAATCAGAGAAAGAATGACAAGTCCCCCCTTACAAAAAAAAAAGAAGATGCTAGTAAAGAAAAAAAGCAAAAATTAAATTTTATACAACAAAATATACTAGAATTGATAAGTAAATAGCAGATGTATTTAAAAAGATGAGTACAATAGTTAAATGTCTCACTGAGGAAAGGGGAAAACAAGTAAGTTAGGAATGAGTGGGAATGAAGAGATTTTAAATTGAGATTTGAAATAGAGATGTTAAATTGTAAGAAAATACTGTATAATTTTCAAGGCTAATTAATTTCCATATGCAAATATGCCCTTTGATTTTCTAGGGAAAAAAATGCTGCAAAACTATTTCAACAATAGTGTCCTGAATATGTCAGTAACTAAAGGTACTGAGTTTTAGTTTAAATTTGCTTTTACTATTAAAGAGGTTGAACACTATCTTATATCTAAGTTGGCCACTTATGTTTTTTTTTAATTGTATTCTTTGGCTGTGTTTTTAAATTGTGGTATTCATTTTCTGATTTATTGGTAAAATCTTTTTATCTGAAGCTATTCATCTGTGTTCTGATCATTCTTTTCCATTTTTGACTTGCTTTTTAACTTTATTTGATTTTTTGCCATAAAAGTAAAAATTTATGGGAAAAGATATAATTTAAAAAATTTTTTTTCTGAATGTCTTTAAAGTTTTACAAGTTGGATTTTTTGTTTTTGGGTTTTTAGCTTTTTTCTTCTTTACTTTTTTCATTTATGAAGACATGCATTTTAATTTTATTTAATACTTACACATATGTGTCACTTTTTAATCCATCTAGATTTTTATCTTGGTTTATGGTATGGAGTAGAGATACAATTTTAACTTTAATTTTTTAGTTTTGAAAGTAGGTGACCCAGTGTTTTAACTCTATGAATTGAGGAACACACACACACACACACAGCCACACATGAAACATTCCTAAGAATTTGCATGTCTTCTGGGTTGGGGTAATATGTATGTTGTGAGTTCATTTGTAAATAGTCAGAACTTAACTTTATCTCTAAGAGACAAAATCCATTGTAGCAGTGGATATAAAAATAGATTTCTTTCTTTTTCCTTCACTAAAGCATTTGCTTCATGTTAGCACAGCCTGGGGAAATGAAGGTCTCCTATTTGTTAGCTAAACAATGGACTTATTATTCACACTACTCTTTAAGTTGTTCTTGTCTCTAAATCCTCAGATAATAAAACTCTACATTTCTTTGTTTTTATGATTGCATATGTTTTCACCGTAGATTGTTTCACTCTATTTCATCTAATAATCCCTTATCTGTCAAATTGTGAGGAATTTGGGAGTTAGAAGTTTTCCTTTTCTTCCTTACAGTTTACCTAAGTATCTTTTTTTCCACTTCTTCTCCAAATTTTGGGGGGAAATTCCCAAAATAACATGAACATGAAATGCCGGAGAAACCATTTAGTAGGGCACTAGAGAGCACTGAAAAATATCTATGCTAACTTGGGCAGTTTGTTCTTCATCTCATTTTAGACTATGCTTTTAGTTTCCTTTTGTGGTTGGTCCTGCTGGGAAGGTACAGGTGGGTGCTGCTTTAATGTGAAATGTGACAGGTGGGTGCGGCTTTAATATGAAATGTGACTTACGGGGTAGTAGAAGGAACAGGTTCCTTCTCCTTCTCAGGGAGAGGACTCACTGTGGTAACTAATGCTTACTTCCACCAGGCAACTGAGCTTATGGTTCACAGGTCAACCTCATTGAAGGATTTTGTCTTTTCCATTGTTAGAATACCTTTCCTGGAGGTAATTAATGCTTCTAAATCACTCTCTGAGGTTGCTGTAAATGTGTGCTACCGTTTGCTTTATTACTTACCTCACGCTTCTGTTGTTTCCTGTGGGTACCAGGACTATTGTTTACTGTCCAGAACCTTATGTATCTCAACTACAGATCTTTTGCACAGTAATATAGCAGTTGGACCTTTCTAAGATAGACATTTATAATGACTTTTCAAACAGGTTCAAAGATGATGAAATATTTTGGCTAAAAATAATTGTTAACCACTGATTATAGTGATAGTAAGACGAGGTCACTTTTCTTAGCCACTCTCTAGCCTGCTTCACATCTTTACCCACCTCTGAGGTCTCAGAGTTCTGAAGCCCCATAGAAAGTAAACCAAAACCATGGACACAAGCATGAAGGCATGACCAGTTCTAGCCACCGTTGAAAGGTGATTCCTCTGTTATTAATATGTGCTGCTCAAGTATTCTGCTCTTGGACTTGTAAGATGACCTGATATTGTTCTAGGCAGACTTCCCAGTGCTTTGCAGTTTTTAGGGAATCCTGTGTTTGGTTTTATTTTAATGCTGACTTCAATAATTCCCTAAGAAACGTAACTAGCTGCCAACTGACCCTATTCACAGAGAACACAAGGGCCTATTGTAAATCCAGTGATAATATTCAAAATGGCTAAATATTCAGTTCCTCAGAGTTACAGAATACATTTTGCTAGACCCTCTTTAGAACCTTTATTATTACATTTCTCCCAGCTCCTTCTGTCAGATTTAGGGGAGGGTGGTGCAAGTTATCACCAAACAAACCTGTTCTCGGCTAGCCCCTGTTGCTCTCTGTGGAGCGGTAGTGTGACATATTCAGCAGAGCAAGGACAATTGGGCCAGTGATTATTAATCCTGAAAGATGCCCCTAAGTGGTGTCTTATAACCAGATCCGGAGGAGGCAAGGATTTCTCCCCAAAATAAGGAGATTAACATCCCAAAGGAGGGAGTGAGAAAGCTGCCTGCTAAAAAACAAACTTTGTTGCCAAGTTCATTTTTATCTCATGTGTTTGAAGATTAAGCAGATGTATCCTGCAATATGCAATGCTTTGTTTGAGTTACTCAAGAACACCAAGTTTACTTTAAGGACAAAATTATTATAAAATAATAATTTTATAATAAATAAGAACTTTTCTTTCTCCCTACATTTGAAAAAGTTGGTACTTTTTGCTGCTGAGTATATAGCCAGAGGGCTTCTATGGTAAAATCCTCTGGACAAATCCCTGGTTTTGCCATCTCCTTCTCAGTAAACCTTGGTATCAGGTGGGCTGTCACCTCCCAGTTCCCTTTCCTCCTTGCTGGGCTTTTTCACCTGCAAACTTCCTTGTTGTCTTTCCACCTCATACCCTCTAAAAATGCCCCAGTACCAGAGCAGCTCCAATCTTGGCGTAAGGTTGGATGCCTAATTTTCCTCCTGATTGTACGCTGGTACCTTCACTGGCTGACTGTTCTGGTGATTAAATCTGACTTCATACCACATTTTGGCTCCATGTCCTTCATACCTGTAAAATATGATATACAGGCAACTTGCCATCCTCTTTGGCCCAACCTGTCCTTCCTAACAGAATAATACTTCAGATATAGGTGACCATTAAAGGAACCTGTTACTTTGTAAACTGTCCCTGTGCTTCATGAAAGAAAACCTAAGATTGAGTTAGCAGCTATGTCAGACTGTTAGCTCACACCAAACATATTGTCAACCACAAACCGAAGAGCTTTTCCCAAACAAATAGCTGCCTAGAAATATACCTGTTTGTACAACTGGTTTTTTCTTTGTTTGTTTGTTCTTTGAGACAGAGTCTTGCTCTGTTGCCCAGGCTGGAGAGTGCAGTGGTGTGATCTCAGCTCACTGCAACCTCCGCCTCCTGTGTTCAACTGATTCTTGTGCCTCAGCCTCCTGAGAGCTGGGACTACAGGTGTGTGCTACCACAGCTGGCTAATTTTGTATTTTTAGTAGAGATGGGGTTTTGCTATGTTGACCATGCTGGCCTCAAACTCCTAACCTCATGATCTGCCTGGCTCGGCCTCCCAAAGTGCTGGGATTACAGGTGTGAGCCACTGTGCCCAGCCACAGCTGATTTTTTGACCTAAGTGCAATATTTTATTAATTTTGTACATGGAACATGGAGGGAACTGGAAGTTTTTAGGGGACCGAGGTTATGAAAAAAGAAGTATTTGGGAAGATGTGATAGCCAGCTTTCAAGAATTTAAAGGCTTGTGTTATTCCAGAAAGTAAAACTAGAAGCAATGGTGTTATAATACAGAATGTGATTTGAATATAACACAGGAAAACCGGGAAGAGCCGAGGGATAGAGGCAGTGTCATGTTCATTGGCCTGCTAGAGAACTTGTTATGTAGATGTTCATAATGAATAAGTGAATTCATATATATACACACACACATGCATACACACACACATGGACACACATAAATTAGAATTCATGACCATATTCTCTTAGGGATATTATGAAAGAGATTCCACATTGCAGGCAAGTTGTTTTAAAGCAAGTAAATTGCCAAGCTGCTTCCACTTCTAGAGCTCTGTGTTCACATGGTTGTGTTTTTCTCTATTGTTACTGAGGATAGTAAATGTATATCAGGTAACAGATATTTTTCTGTCCATCCCATGTCAAGTATAGTCACAAAGTTTGTCTGAAATGATTTTCAGAAGCTTTAAAATTTATTTTCGTGGATATGCAAAATGCAGAAATATAAATTAACTTCAGTCTTACTGGTCATCTGGAGATCATTTTGTCACAGTCAGTTACATTTAGGAAAAACTTATATTGAGTTACAGAATGTGCCATAATGAAAGGGAAATTTGCTAATAGAATCATAAGGCCTTATGTATTTAGAGCTTAAAGTAACTTGGGATACCATTTTATCCCTTCTATATTTTTTATGAAAGACTTTTTAAGAATCTAGCTGATATTCGTGATAACTGGTCAATTAAAAAAAAATTTTAGGCCAGGTGCAGCGGCTCACACCTGTAATCCCAGCAGTTCAGGAGGCCGAGGCAGACAGATTGCTTGAGCCCAGGAGTTCGACACCAGCCTGGATAGCATGGTGAAATCTCTTCTTTACAAAAATACAAAAATTAGCCAGGCATGGTAGCCTAAGCTTATAGTGCCAGCTACTGAGGAGGCTGAGATGAGAGAACCCCCCTGAGCCCGGGAAGGTAGAGGCTGCAGTGAGCCATGATTGTACTACTGTACTCCAGCCTGTCTTAAAAAAAAAAAAGAAAAATTACCTATATACCATGTTTATCTTCTTACCAAGCTACCGAGAAGTATACCTTTTTATGTTAAAAGGGGAGAGGAAGGGATCTTGTATGATTAATGTTATTTTATTCTACTTTACTTTTTATAAACATCAAAATTTATCTTAGTAGTTTTTACTTCTGGATCATAGAATTTGTTGTCACATTCAGATTGACTATATTTTTTCTCATGGCTGAATGAATGTTATGTTTTTCTAAAACCAGTCCCCTTTAATGGATAATTAGTCTATTGCCATGGTCATTGTGTTTCCTGTTTGAGGCAGTGTTCCAGTGATAATCAGTATATTTTGTTGTGGTGGTGGTTTTTTCTTTTTTTTCTTTTTTTTTTTTTTTTTTGCCAGTTTAATCACAGTTAGTGCTTCATTTTTTTTCGTTTGATCTGTAATACAAATTGGGTTCACTCATTCATTCAACAGATATCTATGAAGGATCTACTAGATGCCAAATATAGCAATTCTGGTGAGTATCTGAGTAGAGAGACAGTAATGCCATAGTGAGTAGGAGTTGGGGAGTGGGGATGGGGAAGAGTTAAGAGATTAGAGGAAAGAAGATAGCAAAGCCGGAGGCACTAAAGCAACACCTGAGGTCTTCCTATGTGTGGTCAGTAGAAGTGTGGAAGCTGGGATAGAATAGAGTTAGTACTCTCTCACAGTTGCCTTGCCTGATTGTGTTTAGATTGTCAAGGTACTTAGTCCCTCATTTTTCCTTTCAGGGTTCCAGTTGATGTTAATTTTAAACCAGTTTCACCCATAGAGAGATATTTGTAGACAAGGGACCTAGTATTTATTTGCCCAACCCTTTTGCTCTTCTGTAAGGATGATTCTGGGTTTAGACACTGGTCTTTTTGGAATTATTGCTTCACTCTCTCCACCGTGATGCCCCCCTCCCCGTTTCTGTGCATAACCAGCTGTATAGAAGTGAGGGTGGACCCTTGCCTCTTTGTTCCCACCAGTTAGTCTGCCTCCCTTCTTCTTCTCTACCAGCTAGATTTGGCATTTTTACTTTTCTTTCAGTGGAGGGAGGGAGGGCCACTGTGAAGGAGATTTCAATGATTGTGAAAAGGAGAGGATATATTATGACTTGGCCTTAGAAAATATAGTCTTCTTATCTGGGAGATATTGAGGAAACATGGCACAGAGGAAAAAAAAACTGGCCTAGAAGTCAGGAAAACTGGGCTGTCTCCAAAACTGCCAGAGATTATCTGGTCTGGGATGTGCCTTTCCCCACGCTACCCTCAGATTCCTCATTAGTAGAGTAGGTGAGATCTGAGGACTTGCTGGAGTTTACATTTTTGTCATTCTGTCTTCAAAATCAATCAGAGACAGTTCTATTTTACAATCAAACTATAAAACTTGCTTGCACAGCTTAGAAAAATAATTCATGTTGACTAAAACAGACCATTTTAGGGATGATTTTGTTTACCTGATAAGGTACTAGGTCTGGAGACCTGACTGCTTCCATATCTCCCTGAAGGCTTTTCTCATTACCTGAGTGTACTAGGAAGTATTGCCACCTCTTCTGCCACATAAGCCAAATCCCATGAGCCATTCTGTTTTTTTTGTTTGTTTGTTTAATTTATTTATTTAGCGAGAGGGCCTCACTCTGTTGCCCTGGCTAGATTGCGGTGGTACGATCATAGCTTACTGAACCTTGAACTTCTGAGCTCAAGTAATCCTCCTGCCTCAGCCTCCTGAGTAGCTGGGACTACAGGCACATGCCACCATGCCTGGCTAATTTTTACTTACTTACTTACTTACTTATTTATTTATTTATTTATTTATTTATTTGCGAAAGAGTCTTGCTGTGTTTCCCAGGCTGGTCTTGAACTCCCGGGCCTCTTTCCTCAGCCTCCCAAAGTTCTGGGATTACAGGTGTGAGCCACCATGCTAAACCCATTTTCTTTATGGAGAATAGTAATGCAAATAGTTACGGATTAGCTTCAGTATAGACTGTATTATTTTCTAGGGTTCAGAGGAGGGGCAAGTCCAGAGAATTGGTAGAATGAGCTCTTGAAAGTGATTAGAGTACCTCCTGGAATGAAATTCCTCCTAAGGGAGAAGAAACCAGGCATGACAGGGTAATCCAGTAGTCAAGCTTTAGTCTCAAGAGAGAGGAATGATGTGCTGCCTGTCACTTGATTTGCCTTTTGGCCCAGCCCTGTTGCTCCCCTGATTGAGACCTTTGGAAGGTAAGAGTAAAATCTGGAAGAACTGACCTCTGTAAGACATTGGATCACAGCAATGCCTTTTTTCCTCTAAGAGAGTGAGGCAGAAGAAAGGAGCATTTCCACTATTCCAGAAACCATTGCAGAGTTTGGGTACCCTGACAACCCATTAAGTATCTACGGCAAGTATGAGCTCTTGAGCCCATGAGGAATCTCCACTAGGATGCCCAGATTAGTTGATGAACACATTCCAAATAAGGCCCCGTATGAACTGGTGGAGACAGAGAGCCAGTGTGATTTGATTGTTAATATTAATCTAACTTCACTGGTAGTCACAGGCTGGGAAGCCTTGAAAAAATTATTTGCGTTAGTCTGTCTTATGAAAGCTTCTTCAAAGATGCTCTATCAGCATGTTTGCTTCGTATTACAGTGGAATTCTTTAGTTTGTTGCTGATAAGTCTGAAGAACGCTTGTTGAGAAGACACACCTGAGTACCTCGATAGAGTAAAGGGGATTCCCGTGAAAATGCCTTATGAGTCTTCTACTTGGGGTCAATTAAAAATGATAATCTTACCTCACAGTATTTTTGGGGTCTTTATTCAGAGAGTCACATATACAAGGCCATCACGTTCCACATTGTGGAAATCATCAACTTGAAATAACTTTCACGTTATTTTCCTAGCCTACATTTTGCAGCACTTTCTCTCTGGCTTTCTCAGAGCCAAAGAAATATTTCCCATTATGTGAGCTGAGTTTATTTTACTCTGCTAGTGGTTAGATTTTGGCAGTGGTAGATGGTAAAAGTGGAAGGAGACACTTGGAAATTCTTTGAGTAATGTGTTGGATATTTTTTTAATAAATAAATAAAGGCAGCTATAGAGAAGCATGTGGTGCTGGGGATTGTTTTGCTTTCCCAAAAACTGAAGCAGACCAAAATCAAAGAACAGTTTCCTAAGCCTTTTTGAGCATCTTCCAATGGATATTTAAAAGACCAAACTTGATGTGAACCACAATGTCAGGAGCCAGAGTGTAGACAGAAGTATGCAGCCAGGAGGAGGCTGGTTACGTGCACTTGAGTAAGGAAGTGATTTGGTTGAGGACACACCTGGCCAGGAGAATCAGTATAAAGACATCGCAGTGAAAGCCACATTTTATCAGTCATTAGAGGATGTAGAGAAAATTGATACAAGGAGAGGAACCATGTGCCCTCCCCTTTGCTGCCAGTTTTTTTTTATAGGTTCTGAAATGGTTTGTTTTTATTAGTTGCAGTTATTAGCATCTCTAAAAGACTCAGAAACACTTAAAATACCCATGTAATTTGTGTCATATAACATTTTAAGTAAACTTATTGATGCATAATATGCATATAGAAAAGTATGCAAATCTTAAATGCACAGCTTGATGAATTTTCATAAACTGAATGTATGCCAGTGTAACTAGTACCCAGACCCAGAAACAGAACCTTACAAACATCCCAAAAGCCAAGCTCCTTTGTCATTACTGCCACCTCACCCCTTCACCCTATTAGATTTACCTGATTTTAAGCTTTATATATAGAATGTGCTCTTGTGTTGGGCACTTTTCATTTAGCATTCTGTTTATGAGGTTCATCCATGTCGTGGCACATGGTTGTGATTTGCTCATTCATGTTGCTGTGCTGTGTGACTACCACAGTTTATTTATCCACTCTTCTGTTGTTGGATATTTAAGTAATTTCCGGTATTTGACTATTACGAATATTGTCGCTTTGAATATTCTTACATGTGTCTTTTGGTTAATATGCCTATGCTTTCTGATGGAAAGAAATTGCTGGGTCATAGAGTAGGCATATGCTCAAGCTTAGTTAATGTACCACTTTATGCTGCCCCCAAGGTTATCTGAAAGTTCCAGTTGCTCTATATCTTTGTTCCTACTTGTTTTTGCTTTCATTTGAGTCATTTTTGTGTGTATGGGGTAGTATCTTACATAGATTTTGCTGGTGACTAGAGAAGTGAAAAGTCCTTTTCATTTATATATTGACCTTTGTTGTTTACTGATTTGTGGAATGCCTGTTAAGTCTTTACCCACTTTTAGATTCTCCGCCTTTTTTGTATTGATTTATAGGCATTCTTTATATATTCTGCATAAAAAGTCCCTGGTTGGGTATATGTATTGCAAATATTTTCTCCTCTGCAAGTTATCTTGCTGCCCTCTAATGATGTCTCTTGATAAACGGAAGTTCTTCATTTTAATATAATCTAATATTTTTCAATTTTTTCTTTTAAGATTGATGCTTTTTGTGTCATGTTTAAGAAATCTGCTTATTCCAAAGTCATGGCGATATTCTGTGTTGTTATTCTGTAAGCTTTTTTTGTTTTACTTATCGTATTTAGATCTGTAGTCCATCTGACACTGGTTTTTGTAACAGATGTAAGATAGGAGTCAATGTCAGTTATTTTTTTCAATCAGATATCGGGTTGACTTAAAACCATTATCACATCCCCACTGTACTGCAGTGTCGCCATTGCCATATATCAGTTTGTGTAGTTTACATCCTCAATAATGGCAGCTCTTTAATTCAAAGGTTATGGTAGCTTGTGTCTAATAACTTTTCCAGGTAAAAATTACAATTTTTTTATTTTAAAAGATTACTTGTAATCTCAATACTGGCATTCCTACAGTTTACATTTTAGTTATTATTCTATTTTTATTTATATAATCCTATTTACATTGAATTACATATTCTACTTTATTTCTAAGTAGTCTTCAAAATTCAGTTTTTAAGATGTAGTCTCGCTCTGTTGCCCAGGTCTTGAGCCTCCTGGGTTCAAGCAGTTCTCCCACCTCAGCCTTCTGAGTAGCTGGGATTACAGGTGCCTTTCACCTCACCCAGCTAATTTTTGCATTTTTAGTAGAGACAGGGTTTCACCATGTTGGCCAGGCTGGTCTTTAACTCCTGACTCCCAAGGTGCTGGGATTACAGGTGTGAGCCGCTGTGCCCAGCCAATACTGTGTTTTTATAACATGAAATCAAAACCCGTAACTGCTATAGTATAAAACCCCATTCATATTGAAAATGGTATTAATACCAAAAATTCAACCTGTAGTTCTGGTTATTTCATTGATCTACTAAGTGAGAAAGAAAATGTGAAGGTTTTTTTTTTCAGTCCACAATAACAGAACTGCTTTGAAAGTTGCTGCTTCTCACCAGGAAGTAATGCATGCACTGGAAAAGATACTGACTTGAATTGAAATGATCTGTATTTGCTTAAAAATTAGTTAATATTCTAATATTGTTACTTTTGCCTTTTAGGAATTCAGTTTCCTCAAGTAAGCTGTATCAATGTCATAGTCAGTACCTGTGCCACATCAAGATGCAGACATAGGGCAATAGTCTCAAAAATCCCAAGCTTCAAGGCTCAGGGATTGGAATAAATACACAGTAATAATGTGACTGCATTGTAAAAATGCTTCAGGAGCACTTACAATAAGAAAATGTGAGAAAATAGAATGTGGGATCTCTGCCTTGATCTCTGTCTCCCCCGTGGTGCACAGCATGAGTTTATAAATATAAGTCATTACTAGACACTTATTGAAGTAAATCTAAAAAGCACAGAAGATATATGACATATTCTTGCAGCAACTGTTTAGAGCCTGCCCTCAAGGAAATCACAGTGTACTAGACTGTAAGATTCTACAGGACCCTCCAAATTCCATAATTCCTGAATTGACTTTGTAGAAAATATTAACCTTTGGAAAAGTGATCATTACAGATGGTAAAGGACACAGGGGTGGCATGGGGTGATGCAGGCCCACATCTAATTCCATGGTGGCCTGTGAGTAGATCTGGAGATTAGAGTTTGGCAGTGGGACTAAGGTTCAACACAGCCTTCTTAAACTGAAGGCTAAGACTCCTTACTCTCAGGACCTTGGTTAACAGCAAGAAACATTCCACTTCCCTATCAGATAGGAATCCAAGACTCCCTCTGTGGACACGAGGCACCATGAAATCCAAGTCTGGCAATCCAGAGGTGAGACCACAGTTTCAGTTTCTAGGATCTAAATTGATTAATGCAAATGTAATCCATTTACAGTATAATCCCAGGTTCATCAAACAATGTGAGCATTCAAGGCACAGAAGTAACAAAAAGCCTATTTTTTTTTTTTAACTTCTGGTTATTTTTAAGCTTTTTTTTTTTTTAAATCATCATAGATACTTACTTGGTAGGGGAGATACCAAAATCACAAAGGTGGTTTCCCAGGGTGAGGCTTATTCAGTACACTCCAGGTGTGCTGATCCCCTGCGATTTCCCCAAATGTGGGAAACTCGACTGCATAATTTGTGGTAGTCAGGAACTGGGTTCGTGCTCTACCCTGACGTAAATGTACTTTTTTTTCTTTTTTTTTTTTTGAGACAGAGTCTCACTCTGTCGCCCAGGCTGGAGTGCAGTCGCACGATCTTGGCTCACTGCAAAGTCTTGCCTCCTGGGTTCACGCCATTCTTCTGCCTCAGCCTCTCAAGTAGCTGGGACTACCGGCACCTGCCACCCTGCCCAGCTAGTTTTTTGTATTTTTAGTAGAGACAATGTTTCGCCGTGTTGATCAGGATGGTCTCGATCTCCTGACCTCGTGATCCACCTGCCTCAGCCTCCCAAAGTGCTGGGATTACAGGCATGAGCCATCGTGCCTGGCCTAAATGTATTTTTTAAAAAGAAAGAAAAAATATTTTTATCATCATAAAAATAGTACATTTGGTGTGACCATTTGTTTAAATATAGAAAAAGTAAAATGAAAATGATCTTTAACCCCACTATCCAGACATAGCCACTATTGATATTTTGGAATATATCCTCCAGCTTATTTTCTATGCATATATTTTTTTCTTACATATTTTATGTATGCATTTAAAGTTGTAATTTTAAAGTACACACATTTTAAAAGAGGAAAGATACTTTTTTACAAACATAAGTTAATTATAGAATATTTGCAAATTACAGGAATAAAGAAAAAGATAAAAACCAGGAGCTGAATGTAACAATCATTAACTTTTTAAAATTGTAAAGTATTTCAGACAATAAATAATATAATGAACATTCATGTACCTGCCATCCAGACTCAACTAATTTTAATGTTTTTCTGTAATTGTACAACTCTCTTTATACCTGATTAAATGTTAGCTAAGTCCCTTTCCTTATCCCATCAATAACTCCCAGATTCCCCAGCCATACCACTTCTTTAAACTTGCTGTGTAATTTTCTCTCCCAGTGCTTTAGAACTTATTTGTAATTTCAGTAGGTGTCTGTCAGCAATATTTTTTTAATGTTTAAACTTTCCATAATAGTATCATATTTTTCATGACCTTCTGTAACTTGCCATTATTGTACTGTTTTATGTTTTACAGATTTTTTTCTATGTTGATTCCATTGTATGAATTCATTATAATTTATATTTTCAATCTTCTCTTGGTGGATATTGAAGGGTGCTTTCAGTTTTTTGCTATGACAGGTGCATTACAGTGAATACCTTTGAACATTTTTTTCCTTGTGCACATAGATGAGTTTTTCTAGGGGGTACTTCTTAACCCTGTCAAACTCCACTTTCTTTTCATAACAAATATTCTGACATCACTTTTACTACCCAGAAATGAAATTCAAAGATCAAATAATCTGCCTGCCTGCATAATTTCAAAAATATCAGTATAGTACTTTTAAGGGATAAATAAAAGGGAGGTGATTTACAGTAAAATAATGTGCATTTTAGTATATAAATGTTCCAGTTGGACTACATGAGTTAAGTCAGATGTTTGTAGTCACCATGTTTCTGTGACAGTCACAGATTTAGCTTGATACAGATGTATGGTATTGATGACTCATACACCATGAGTGGCTGTCGATAAAATGGTGAACACCTTGTTTTCAGAACAAGTTCATTCTTCCTTTGATTTATGTGGTAATTCCATTTCTGAAAATTCGGTGTATATTAAACTACAGAAAATTCTGTTATTAAAATTGAATTAGATTTAAACTCAGATTATTGTGAACAGATTTTTCCAGCAGAATATTCAAAAGCTATACAAAGAGGGTAATTCTTTGTACGGGAGGACATTTTCACACATGCAAAGCACTGACCCCTGCTCACTAACTGCCAGTAGTAGGCCCCAATCAGAAACGCCCCCACCAGTCACTCACTAAATCACCTAGAGAGGGGTTGTATGGCTGTGGATGGTGTGCTGTTGGTACACAATTGTGCCTGTTCTCAACACTGCTCTGGGATATACAACTAGAAATCACCTTGGTGAGTTGAATAGTCTAGTCATACTTTAATGAACATTGCAGCTTATTCTCCGTCATAGTTGTAACAATCTTTGTTCTCATCTACAGTGCGCAAGACCTACTTTTTCTGCATATACTTGCCAACACATGGTTTCTTCAGACTCATACCAGTTGTATTGGTGTGAAATAGTATCTGGTTTTGATTTGCGTTTACCTTATTATCAATGAGATTCTTTTTTTTAATGTTTTTTGACTGAGGCTTTCTTTTCTTTTAATGTCTTTTCTTGTACTATTTATTTATATTCTTTGCCTAGATTCCTATTGGGTTGCTTTTTTTCATTGATTTGTACTAGTTCTTTATATACTTACAATTTTTTGTCTCCTTTAGACATTGAAAGCATCTCTTACTTTGCAGCTTTTATCTTTGCAGGATGTGTGTGTGTGTGTGTGTATAAATTTCAACTCTTATTTTAGATGCAGGAGGTATGTGTGCAGATTTGTTACATGAGAGTATTGCATGATACTGAGGTTTGGAGTACGGATTCCATCACTCTGGTAGTGAGCATAGTACCTGATACGTAGTTTTTTAACCAACCTCCCTCCCCACTCTCTAGTAGTCCACAGCATGTGTTGTTCCCATGTTTGTTTGGTATCTTTTATTTTGAAGTTTTTTAAAGAATATAGTGAGTCTTACAAATCTTCAGTCTTATGGTATCATATGATTTGTGCTTTCAGGTTTTATGTTTCACATTTAGGTCTTTGATCTATATGAAATTTCTTTTTCTAGATGGTGTATGACACAGATGCAATTATATCATTTTTTCCATTGCATTGGCTAATTGTTTCAATGCTGTTTACCGAATAATCCTACCTGTCTGCCACTGTTGCCCCTTCGTCATTCCCACACGTGTTGGTCTTTTTCTGGGCTCTTCATTTTTTTCCATTGATCTGTTGTCTAACAGACCACTGTCACTACACTGCCTATGTATTTTTATCCCCTGAGGTTGTGCCATTTGCTCAAAAAGAGAGTTATGAACTGACCCTTAATATTTTCCTTTAATCTGATCCATGACTAACAAAAATAGCGTACAGTTCAAGGTGCCCTTCTCTAGTTTCACCTACTCATTCAGGTTTTCTTTAGTTTTCTCTTTCTTTGATCATTTCAATCAGGACCATTTGTATACCTGTGCTGAAGTTGCCATTTCTTCCAGAAGTGACTCTGTTTCCTGATTTTATTTGAAAATATTTAGGGTTTAAAGGCAGAAGGAATTCAGTTATGATTTCGTGGTTGTGTAAAGCTGTATCTCTTCTTCCCCTTTTCTTTTTGTCTTAAAACAAATTTCCAGCATTGTTTTCAACTATATTAAGCATTTTGTGCTTCTGACTTGCTGAATCTTGTGTGTTTCCCCCATTTATTTAAATCATTTCAATTGGAATGCAGCACATGTTAAAGGAGTATCACTTAAAACCATGTGTTACTATATAAAATATAAATTTAGGTAAATGGGACAGGATACAAAACTCATAAATGGATCTGATCCTGAATATGAATTTGTGCTTCATAAAGAAAATTATTATAATTTTCCTTATAGTTAACAATATATAAAAAAATTAAATATGCAGTTTATATCATACTCCAAAAGAACTCTTAAATCTGATTAACAAATCTATGAATAAAACCACTGCTACTCTGACTGTTATAACCACCACTGCCACTACTTGCATTTATTGCAGAAGATTAGAACCTTATAACATTCAAGTTCCTTGGATTCCAAATCGAACATAACAAGAATGCATGTTGACTAAAGAAAAGAAAATGAATGGGATGGAAAAGTCTTTTCACTTGTACCTTAATGCTCCACCCTGCAGCTGTCAATAATGACCTTGGTTTCTCACTTGGACATCTAGTGGTGCCCTTTCCACACCTCATCACTCCTTCCCATGTCCTCTGTTTGGTTATTTCCATACTCCTGAATGCCAGTTTCTCCAGGAGGCCCATAACCTTTTCAGTTTCTGTCTTCACATGAACAAAAAGTGTACTTTTCCTATTATAAGATGTGTCACATTGTGTCGTAATTAGCTGTTTATTTGCCTTTGTCCCTCACCAGATTTTAAATTCTGTGAAGATGGCAGCTGTGCTCATGTGCACTCATTCATTGAGGAACCTATGAAGTGCCCATTTTGGTCCTTGCCCTTAAAACTGAACTCATTGAAAGACTAACAGAAAGTTGAATAACTGTTTATCAATTATTTGAAAGCACAGCTTCCTGAAAGTTGAATAACTGTTTATCAATTATTTGAAAGCACAGTTCCATTAGACACCAAATGGAAAAAGCTCAAAAAGTTACTATAGAGAAAAAAGTAGAAGCAAAATATAAAGGGAAACTATAGGCTGGAGAAAGAAATGTGAAAGAGTTCAAATGTTTATTACATAAAAACTAATATAAATAATAAAAATTATAAACCTGAAAGAAGAATAGACAACTGCTTTGAACTAGTAATTTATCTGTCTCGCTGTCCATGCCAGGAATCTGGATTTTATTCTTGTTTCCTTCTTGTCCCTTCTTCTGAGCTCCTAACAAACCACCAAGACTTGGCAGTTCTACCTCAGGTCTCTCTAATTCCTCTTTAAGATCCCAATTTATGCTCCAAGAAAGGATCATAAGAAAGCCAGACCACCACCATTCTATTAGAAACAGACTGACCCACTTGGAGCTTCATTCTCACCAAGAAAATCATATAGTTGTGAGTGTGGGTAGATCCTTTTTGGGTAGATGCTCTGTAGATTCTTTTTGTCCTATTAGGACACACCAAGAGATGATAAAATACCAGGCCCCACTCAGGCATTCTACTTTGCTTCCAAGCCCCAGATGGAATTTCTTCCACTATTTCAATTCTATACCCCCACACTGAAAACCATGTTATTCCCTTGGTGAGAACCAATCTCCATCAGGTCAGTCTGTACCTAATAGAATGATGGTGGTCTGACTGTCTCAGGATCCCTTCTTGGGACATAAATTGGGACCTTACAGTGACACAGTTATAAAACTCTTAACTTGTTCAGGACACTGAGGGGCAAGTTTCTACCTCTTCTCAAATACAAAGATAGTAAGCCAGCATATCTCTAGGAAAAAAAGAGTTTTGGTTCTTTAGGTGTTACTTTTTCTTCTCATTTCCTGTGTAGTTTCTCTTCTGAGAAAAGGGCCCACAGATCTTGAAGTAGTATGTGTAAGAACTATTAGTACACCTGTAATCCCAGCACTCTGGGAGGCCAAGGAGGGTGGATCACTTGAAGTCAGGAGTTCGAGACCAGCCTGGCCAACATGGTGAAACCCCATCTCTACTAAAAATGCAAAAAATTAGCCAGGTGTGGTGGTGCGTGCCTGTAATCCCAGCTACTCTGGAGGCTGAGGTGGGAGAATCACTGGAACCCGGGAGCCGGAGGTTGCAGTGAGCTGACATCACACCACAAGCATTCCAGTCTGGGCAACAGAGCGAGACTCCGTCTCAAAAACAGACAGACAAAAAAGTATTAGCTCAGTCTGTTCCTACGAGAAGAAAAAAAAATTTGTGACATAGTGATGTCATTGTTGCAAGATTTTTCCCAAGGACCTATTATAACACCAAGAAGTTAAAGGGCAGTTGGTTTAATGGACTTGTTTAGCATGATGGACAGACTTGACCCATCTTCTGAAAACCTTAGCTAAGCAATACTGATCCACTTTGGAGATACTGGCCAAACAGGCTTGGAAAAGGGTGACAACAGTTATAAAGCATGTGGATTCCCTGTTATTCTTTGTAGTTGAGTCAAAGAGCACAGAATCTGAGTTTTGATGAAAGATACAGAACCAAGGCATAAAACTGGAAACAGAGGATATGGGCTGCTTTGGTATCCAAATGCAAAGGGGCCTAGAGCAGAAGATGGTCTTTCAAAACTAAGGGTTCTCTAGATTCCCACTACCTGGGGAACTTGTACTTTAAAAAAATCCTCATCTCTCTTCCAAAGTGATGTTCATTTCTCTCACAGGCATGAGGCTGTATGGATGTTCATGACATATGACTTGCATTTACTGCAAAGGTTTAAAGAGATCCATTAATTCCAGCCTAAACAGGTTAATAGGAGCAGGTTGATGGTTCTTGGGTGAAGAATGTTAAAGTCAGTTTGAAATAAAACTTTGGTGATTAAGATACCATATTTTAATGTTTTTTCCCACAAATTTTTAAAATTCTAATAATGTTAGAATTAAATTGTAACAATGCAATGAAAGAGCACTTTACAAATCCAAATTTGCCTGAAGAGGGTAGTTCTGTTCCCTATCCAGACAGCTAACAGGCTCACCCCCAGAAAGCAGTGTTAGTATTCACTATTGGTTTTACCATCTTCCTGCTTGCCAGTGTAACCTCATCCTAGATTGATTAAACCTGTGCAACAGGGTGTTGTTAAGAATACAAAAAAAAGTTTTCAACAGAAGGTGAATTCATCTCTCAAGCCCCACACAATTTTTTTCAGTCTCATATCATAAAAGATACTCTCTGTAATATTTGTTTCTGGAATTCTTTTTAAAGGGAAACATTAGGGACAGCCTATAAAAAAAAAAAAAATTTGACTTAACAGTCTTTACAAAATACTGGTTTTTTATTATGAGGAATTTGAAGGGTATAGTGTACAGTCTAACAAGGACCTATGTACTCAGTTGTCATTCCAGTCTGTAACATAGAGTTCACATGCCAATTTATTTAATTTTATTTGTTGTATAGAGGAAAATCAGGATCATAAAGGGCTTGGGTTTGATAATTTATCTTCAATCAGACAAAAGTACTGGTGTTTCTATAAAAACTAGAATTCTTGGCATCTAGTAAATTGCTTTAGCTCCATGTTCCTCAACCTGCTTTCTCTTTTATTTCTTGTAAATTACATGTACTTTTTTGATAAACAAAAAAATACTGGTGCCCTCTATAATCCATGAAATGTGAAAATAAATATAGTGACTAAAAACAAATCAATGGCACACTAATTTTGGATTTTATTCCCTCATGCTGTCACTCTTCCTACCCTGGGAATTCTGAAATGATTACCCGGAGGGAACATACTTCTATCCCCCAATTCCAGTTGAAAAATGCTTTAGCAAATGTGCTTTCTGTGAAGGAATTCTTTGTCCCTAATTGTTATAATTTTCACTAAAGTGACTGAAGTGAAAATCACATGATTTAATTAGAAAAAAGGATAAGAAATTTATGGTTATTACAATACTGTAAATTATGTGTGACAATAAAGAAGACAATAAAGAGAAATATAAAAAGAAAATAGTGGCAATATTAGAATGGTGGGATTGTGGGTATAATGTCTTTTTTCAAGATTGTACTTGCTGATGTTATTTTTAAAAACAAAAAGTTGCTTCAGACTGCATTTTGTGTATAGAACAAGTTGTGCAGTTAATAATTGATAGCAAATCAAGAAATTCTCAAAAGGGATTTTAAAGTCACTTTATAGTGATTCATCTAGATCATCTTAATGGTCCTCCCTGTCCTAGGTTTTAAAATTATATTTAAAAATAAGTAAAAATGTTGACATGTAGTACAGGTAGTGAAGTTTTTACTATCTTTGGAGCATTGCTTTTTCCATAAATTCTAATATTAGCTATGAACATTGTGGTCTTGACTTTTTGTTTTTTGGGAGAATTGTATTCACGTTAGCAAATCTGGGCATATCTAAATAGCAAGAGTAGATTCGGTAATTGGAACAGCAAATGTAAACCAGAAGTTCAAAAAGACAGTGTTTAAAATATACTGACCATCTATCTGCAGTCTGCATACCTGGCAATACGGAGGAAAGACCAGCATTTATCTTTTCATTGAAACCACGTGCTCTGTGTGCAGTAAGGAAATGCATGCTGGTCAGAGGTCAGAAGCAGGATGGATGAGGTTTGAAAGGGAATATTTACTATGGGGTTTTCCTAAACCCTTAGCCTCTTGGGAGATGTTATTTCTAGCAGACTTAGTGGAAACGTGGACAGACCCAGATCTGCTACATCATTGTACCAATGGGAGATGTAAACAAGAAGCTATAGCTAGGTATCACTATGTGTGCTGAGCTAGGAGGTACAATAATAAGAAATTTAGACTTTGACCAAAGAAGTACACTGGAGGCACAGGAGGAATTTAACATCCTGGAAACTTTAGTTTGAAGAGGATCCCATGCACACAAAAGGTCTGTAAATCATGTCCTGTGCTGAATAGTTAAAGGAGCTACTGATATTTAATGTGAGGCAGAAGAGAGTTAAAAGGATCGGACAAATGCTTTCAAAATCCAAAAGGTAGTTTGTGAAAGCAGAAGCAGCACGTTTTCTGTGAACCTTTGGAGAATTGAACTAAGAACGATGTGTGGAGATGGGGAAAGACAGATTTTAGAATAATGCAAGGAAAATTTTCTTAAAGTTGGAGCTATGTGTTAATGTAGTGAGGTGGTAAATTCTGGTGGATGTCAGAGGGTAGGTGTTCAGGTGGATGTTAAGAGGGAGGTTTCCATATTGTGTGGACAGACAACAAAAAACATCTAAATTATCCTCCAAGTTTGTGTACCTGAAGCCTCTGCTTCAGTTCCCCTCCACCAGCCTGGATGTGTGATTGGGTGGCCTCCCATTGCCCTGTACCTTTACATCAATTGGTCAACTAAAGGCAGCAAAGTGGTTTTCTTTGTTTCCTTTCTTCAACCCAAAAGCACAAAAATGGCCTGTGTGTGTGTGTGTGTGTGTTCTCCCCTCTCTCTCTCGCTCACTCGTTCTCTCTCTCTCTCTCTTTCTCCTGTCCTATACTTTACTGTCCTTTTTGATAGGGTCTCAGTCTGTCACCCAGTCTTGAATTCCTGTGCTCAAGCAATCCTCCAACCTCAGCCTCTCAAGTGGCTGGGACTATAAAAAGGTGTGCACCCCCATGCCTGGCTAAATTTTAAATTTTTTGTAGAGAGACGTCTCACTGTGTTGCCCAGGCTGGTCTAGAACTCCTGACCTCAAGTGATCCTCCTCGACCTCCCAAAATGCTGGGATTACAGGCATGAGCCACTGCATTGGCCCTCTGTATGTGTTTCTTAATTTGTTCTAAAATGTTGTCTACTCATACTCTGGGTATGAGATACAGTATACCTCTTTATCACTCTTTTTTTTCTTTATTTTTTTTTTGAGACGGAGTCTCGCTGTGTCGCCTAGGTGGAGTGCAGTGGCACTATCTCAGCTCACTGCAACCGCCACCTTCCAGGTTCAAGCAATTCTCCTGCCTCAGCCTCCCAAGTAGCTGGGACTACAGGCGCCCGCCACTGTGCCCGGCTAATTTTTTGTATTTTTAGTAATGACGGGATTTCACTGTGTTAGCCAGGATGGTCTTGATCTCCTAACCTCATGATCCGCCTGCCTCAGTCTTTCAAAGTGCTAGTATTACAGGTGTGAGCCACTGCATCTGGCCCCTTATCACTCTTTCTAAGACATTCTTTTTGCTTCCATCTGCTCAAAGACAAATATGCAACCTTCAGAGTCTCATGCAATCATCAGCCAAAAGCCTGAAGTGAGTGTATGGCAGGGGGAAGGGGTTGACTAGGATTCTCTTCTAAAATAGGGGAAGTATGGAGGGTGGCTTAGGGTAACATACTACGTAGCAACATCACATTCTAAGTTTCTGAATTCCCTTTACTCATGCAAATGGATTTGGCAAAAGATTATTTCAGTAGAGACCCATCTTCTTCATCAAATTAATATATTTTTTAAAACCAAGTAAGTGTTAGAAATAATCAGTGTTTTCAGACAAATATGTCTGGAAGTGATCATTTCTGTGGTCGGAGTAGGTATGCATTAGCCCAATCTGATGTAATAAGATTTGTACATGTGGGAAACAAAAGGCAGAATTTCTGTATTTTGACAGCAATCAAATGGTATCCAGGTGTACAAAAACAAAACAAAACAAAACAAAAAAAAAAAACCCCAAAAAACCGTGCAGGTCTGCCTCATTTCTTGCAACATTTTGGAAGCATTTGGCTCTGTGACACATATACTGGGTTGATGCTGCTGTTTTTCTAACATAAATTCAGAGTTTATCATCCTTTATTGACCGCATGGATCTTTTCTTCCTACAGGAATAGGAGGCCTTCAAGATTTTGTGCTGAAATCTGCAACACTGTGTAGCCTGCCATCCTGCCCACCATTTATACCACTCAACTTTGAAGCCACTCCTATTGTGAGAGTTGCTGTTGAACCAAAACATCCAAGTAAGATAACCTTGTTTTTAAAAGCATATGTTTATTATTCTTTTAAAGCGTAGCATGTATTTAGTATTTGATTCCTCATGACTTGTTTCAGCAGTATATAATGAATTTTCATTGAGGTGTATAGTAGAAGCAACTCTTCAAAGGGCATCTAACCTCTGTCTTAGGAACATGCCATGGTTACAGGTACCTTTGCTGTCCAGGGAGACTGCGTCTTCTTAATGGCAAAGACAGGGACATCTCTACATCCTCCACAACCCTGGCATAGGATTGTAGCTTAGCAAAGCTCATGTTTTGTTTTGTTTAGTTTAGTTTAGTTCAGTTTAGTTTTTGAGGTGGAGTCTCACTCTGTTGCCCAGGCTGGAGTGCACTGATGTGATCTCGATGCCACCTCTAATACCTTGGTTCAAGCGATTCACCTGCCTCAGCCTCCTGAATAGCTGGGATTATAGGCATCCACCACCACGCCTGGCTAATTTTTGTATTTTTAGTAGAGATGGGGTTTCACCAAGTTGGCCAGGCTGGTCTTGAACTCCTGACCTCAGGTGATCCGCCTGCCTTGGGCTCCCAAAGTGCTAGGATTAAAGGCATGAGCCACTGTGCCCAGCCAAAGCTCATGTTTTAGGTGACTTCTTCTTAGCTGGAATCTTATCTCAAGCTCCTTGGGTCAGAATCCATCATTTGCCTGTTCCTTTTAGGTTTGACAGATTATCTGGACACTGAGAATTTCCCATCTGTTTAGAAACCATTTTCTGCAGTTTTCCTGCTGGCCACCTGACATTCGCATATGCCTGACCATATAACAACAACTCCTTAGTCTTTGGCTTATAGTATTTACCTGGTCAATCCTTTTGCACTTTTGTATTTCACATCCCTTGACTATCACTAATCCTAAATCACTGTGACTTTGCTATTCCAGTGCTAGTGATTGTCAGTGAAGAATCTCCAGACCGTGCTTTAAGGAAACCAAAGAACAAATGGTAAAATGGTAGTTTTCTGTTGAGGTATATAATGGCCTCATTGCTCCTGAACATATGTATCCCTCCTCTCCCCAGAGCTAAGCCTTCTGAACTCATCGCTCTCTCAAATTCTAAGACATACCCCTAGCCATTAAGGATCCCTGGATCCCCAGGGCAGATAGTTGGAGGACTGGACCTCAGACCTTTGGGGCCAGCCCTAGTAAATAGCTATCTGCCTTCAACCTCGAGATAGGAATTTTTTGTGGCCCATCACTGTGGACTGACACAGTGCCTTGGTTGCTGCATGGATTTATCCCAGTCTATGTAAAACATGCTTCTTCTTTTAGGCTTGTCCAGATCCTGGCCTTTCGTGTTTTGTTCTTTTATTCTACTCACTAGGCTGGCTTTAACCACTGTCTACTGTGTTCAATCCTTCAAAATACATACAAGAAAGCTCAGTTTTATTTAAGTTGTCATATTTGAGTCTGGCAACCATGGCTTATTCTTAAATGTTTCTACTATTTATTCGTATCCTCTTTCTTACTTAGTTTTTCTGTATTACATTTGCACATACATTTTACAAATAAGAAACAATAATAATTTAAGCCATAATTTTACTTGTTTGTTTATTTATTTATTTTGAGACAAGGTCTCACTGTCACCCAGGCTGGAGTGCAGTGGCTCAATCACAGTCACAGCTCACTGCAACCTTGACCTCCTGGGCTCACGCAATCCTCCTGCCTCAGCCTCCCAAGTAGCTGGGACCACAGACACTTGTCACCATGCCCAGCTAATTTTTTTTATTATTTGTAGATGGGTTCTCCCCATGTCACCCAGACTGATCCTAAACTCCTGAGCTTAAGCAGTCCTCTCACCTCAGCCTCTTAGAGTGCTGGGATTACAGGTGTGAGCCACTGTGCCTGGCCTAAGATGTGATATTTTAATAATAGAAATTTATAATTTTTAAAACCCTTTGTTATGGTTATGTGCTAGTCTGTGGTATCTGTTATGGAAGCTAAGTAAAAGCCCAACTCTAAAGAACCAGCTTCTTTGAAGGACTGGCTACATGAGATGAAGTGTTCTAGTATCTAGTGTATTTCCTGTCCTAAAGCTGACTCATAGTAAGATTAAGTTCCTTTCCTTTCCATAAATGAGATAGTCTAATAAATAGAATTATTGAGGATTATCAGTTTGGAGGCCAAAGTGTGCTTCCTCATGTGTGTTTTCATTAAATTTATCTGAACTTTGTGAAAAATAAACTAAAATGTTTAGAAGGGGCACATAATTTTCTTCATAATTTTAAAAGGAGTATTGCTATTTTTTCCCATTAAGTATATTGTTTTTACTGGATTTACCATGCATTTATTGACTGTGTTACTGAAGCACCCCATTTGATTTTTCAGTGTCTGAACTTTGTACTCTTTATTTTGCCTTCTTGGTATTTTCACATTTTCCACATGTTATTTTACATTCAGAATGTCTGGGGAAACTTCCCTTCCTTGTTCCTATGAGCTTTCAGAGGGTATTTATTGTCTGTTTACTCTTTGCCCTAGTAACTTATGTCATCCTTATTTTGGGTCAGTGACCCCTTTATTCATAGGTTATATGTCTGACGACTATTGGGATATTTCACTCTCTTATAAGACTTTCCAGTAATACTGCCTCTGAGAGGCACTGGACACATCCATTGTTTTTCTTGAATAGACCACATATCCCCAGGTCCTGTCTTTTTTTTTTTTTTTTTTTTTGTGACAACTAGGTTAATCCAGAAGACAACAATTTGCTTCTTTTCTTTTGGAGAGAAGCAAATCGTGAGTATTTGTTCTTCCACTTTTCTTTCTCTAATTTCCCAAGTGGGGATCAAAATGTCATGGCAGCCACCCTCTACTTCATGCCCACAGGTCAACTACAAACTCAACACAGAGAACTACAAATGTTCCAAAGCAATTATTATTTTCTTCATTATAATTGATCCTTACTGTATTCCACACACTGTACCAAGGATTTTACATTGATTATTTCATTTAATCCTCCCAAAAGCCCTGTTCATTAGGATACTCGTTTTATTCTCATCTTCACATGAGGAAAACTGAAGCTTAGAGAAGTTAAATTAATTTGCCCAAGGCCATAAGTTAGGAAACAGTGAAGTCAGGATACAGATCTCTGCCTCAGAAACAATGTTGGATCTTCATTTGTGGGAATCCAAGAAATCCTGTTTATCTGAGATCAGAGTAATTTGTTTCTGGAATTGTTTTATCCTTTATCTATATTAGTTAAAAAAAATTTTTGACACCTATGCTTATATAGATAGATGAATTTTTGTGCTAATGTTTTATATACATTATGAAGCACAAAATAGAAATTATTTAAAAATTGAGTTGAAAAATCAAATACCTAATTGTATTTGTATTTGATGAAGATACATACAGTATGTACATATAAGTATATATAGTATTTATTTGTGATTATGGCTTATAATTATTTTAGTTATCTAATACTATGTAACATATTACTTCAAAATTTAGTGGCTTGAAACAACACTTATTTTTCACAGTTCCCTTGGTCTGGAATTTGGAAGGGTTCGGCATTGTGTCTCTCAAGTAGTGGTAGTCATACATCACCTTGGGCAGTAGCCATCTGAAGGTTTAACTGTACTTCCAAACATGGGCTCACAAGTTGGTACTGGCTGGGGACCTTACTTCCTCTCCACATGACTGTTTGAGTGTCCTGCAGCATAGCATGGTGATTGGCTGCAGCCAGCATTCCAAAACACTAAGGCAGAAGCTATAATGCCTTTTGTGAACTAGCCTTGGGAATCACACATCATCCTTTCCACAGTGTTCTTCTGTTGGTCACACAGACCAGCCATGGTTCACAGTTGGAGAGACCTGCACAGGAATGTGAATATCAGGAGGCAAGGATGATTGGAGCCATCTTGGAGGCTGGCTACCACAATAATGCTTTCTTCTTTTTGAAGGTCTTGCCTGAACACTTCATGATATAGCCATTCCAAGGTCAGCTTCTAGGTTCCATTTGTTAAAACACTTGATTTTAATGATCATTATCACTGGAAAAGCCACCTCACAAAGTTACATAGTCCAAAGGGAAGAATGAATTCATTGGCTTCCTTTACTAAATCACGGTATCCATTTTAGATTCCTATTTTCCCAATTATTAAAAGGTTTTGGTAAAATGTAGATAGTGACTATCTAGTTTTCCTGATGGCAGTCCATTTTTCTTATACTACTTGGAAGCTTTGTTAATTCTTATATCTTTATTGAACTATCTATTTGGTGATTTTAAGAACAGGTTAAGAAAATCACCCTCCAAATTTTAAGAGATTTTTATACATTATACATGAAGTATTTATGTTATCTTCAGCAACCAAATGACTGTCAGCGGCAACATTTTCAAACACCTAATTTCTAAATGTTGTCTCCATGTTTTAAATTTCTTTTGGAAAAAAAAAAAAAAACTTTTCTTATTGTTAAACTGTTACCTTTATTTTACCTTGAAGAGACAAATTTAAGTGTATATATATTTTTTCAAAAATATTTGTTGGGATCTCATCTTGGTGGTAGCCATTGTTTTTACTTTATAATTTGTTTGATGGAGAGCTGACAAAAAGCCTTGCCATTTCTTTTTTTATTATTCCCATGTGCTTGTGTTATTAGTATTATAGTATTGTCAGTGATATCTTTGCAGGAATCCTTTTAAGCCAGGTTTAAAATTCTGTGAAGGCTTAGTTAACACTAGATAATATCTGTAAATCCACTTAATTAGGCAAAAGAAAATTACAGTATGCCAAGAAGGAACAAATGAAGGTGCCTCTGTCAACCCTGGACATGGTGAAATCCTACTTCCCGTCTTCCCTTGGAATTCTGTGCATTCCATATGTGGCTTTTGATCACCTGACCTATAAGGGTGCTGAGCATGAGCTCTGTGGCTGGCTGCCCCAGCTTCTAAACCAGGTTCTGCCACTTAGTTAGTCTGGGACCTTGAACACAAGTTTATTAGTTTCTCTATACCTGTTTTCTCATCTATAAAATGAGAACAATAATCATACCACCTAATCGTTAATGAGCTCATATATGTAAATTGCTTGTCTGGCACATTGTTAGTGCTGTGAAACGTTAGTTATTATTAGAACTTTATTTCAAAAATAAATAGGTATAGAAATTCTAATATTCCTGCTCCCAGTTAATCAACTTTTATAAGGCATGTTGAAAATCATTGCATTGCAGAAAGTTCCTGTGATTTTGTCTGTTTGGCATGCTGAAAACCAAGCATTGAGGAATTGCTAAGTCTTTTCTTCAAATGTAGAACTGAAACAAGACTGCATAAAAGTGTCTTCAAGACCAAAGTTTCTGCTAAGGCCATTGCAGGAGACTTCCTTGGACCTGCCTTGAGGGAGCAGTAGCAGTTGGGTATGTGGAAAGGGGGTGAAAAAGTAGCTAAACCCAAGATGTAGGTCACAGTCCCCATCCCTACTCTCAACTCCCAGGAACTATAGGGTAAAAGTAATGATATGTGAAAAACACATGCAGAATGCAATGCAGAAGATGCCTTTAGCTCACTAGGTAAAGTAGCTAGTTAGGGTATTCTAAAACCCAAGTTCTATCGAGCAGTTTCACAAATAATTATTTTTAATATGAGGCTCTGGTACAGTTTCTTGAATATTATATTAAATGTTTCTGTTGCTTATTTGTCGATTTTATAGGTGATGTTTGAAGAAATACTCTTGTTTATTTTCTAGGTATATAATGTGTACATTTGTTACAAGATTTACGTGAATTCACAAGTAGAAAGATGGTAGCTTATATCTGCAGAGTATTTGAAGAAGTAATATAGATGAGCTTTGGGAGTCTTGATGATAAGCTTGCAGATGTGTCATGTTTGCTATCTGTACAAAAAAATTACTAGAAGGTAGTTTTCTTCATGTCACTGCACTATCTGGAAGAAAAATAAATTGTTGTTTTAAGAGTTTATTTCAATGTAATTTTCCCTTGAGTAGCCAGAACTATTGTCTTTGAATTGTGTTAGTTCTTGTATCATATTTAATCTATTTCATTTTGTTAACCTAGGTGAAATGCCTCAGCTCGTAAAAGGAATGAAACTGTTAAACCAGGCTGATCCCTGTGTCCAGATTTTAATTCAGGAAACGGGAGAGCACGTTTTAGTCACAGCAGGAGAAGTCCACCTTCAGCGATGCCTGGATGACTTAAAAGAAAGGTTAGGTGAAAATGATAGTGATGGAGAAATGATAGCTCTCAATCAGTGGGATGTTTTAGTGTTTCCTAAACCAGTTGAACTTAGACTATGGCTTATTTTTGGAGAAAAATGAAATACCTTGAATTCAGATGTGAACAGTTATTCGATTGTAGACTTAATTTTTAATAACTGAAACCTGGCATTCACTGCCTACACTTGAATAATTTTGCATTTTTAGCTTAAGTCATAAAATGTTTTTCTGTATATGTATTTTACTTTAAGCATGTACACAAAACACAAAATACCACGACAACAAAACAAAATATTATTTTGTAAATGTTGGCTATGTAATTAGCATAGACTTCTTCTCTTATTGATGTGGTCTTTACAATGTAAACCTTCTGGAAATCTTTGTATTTTTCTATAAAGACAATATGTGTTACAAAATGGGCATCCCAAATTTTTATAACAGGCATTTTTCCTCTTTGTTCCAAAGATAATGTATGTTTATTGCAAAAATTAAGAAAATACAGAAGAAGGAACAGAATCATTCAGTTACTCTGCAGAAATAACCACCATTACATTCAGATTCATAAATCCACACTGTTCTGTGCATATTAAAATATACACAAATATCTGTATACACAGTTCTGATTATTTGGTTAAGATAAACTTCTGGAAGTATAGTTAACTCAAAAAGTATGCATATTTTTAAGGGTTATGATCCATATTTTCCTCAAGAAAGGCTGTGCTAATTTACATTATAACTAGCAATAAATATTGGAAAGTGCCTATTTTCTCAAACTTTTGCAACTTTGCGTAGTTTATCATTTTTTTAAAATTTCATCAGTCTTGAAGACAAATGAAAGATATTCACAATTAATATACATTTCTATGCTTACTACTAGAAAAAATTATAAATTACCCTGTAATTGCTTTCCTTCCTTTTGTTTTTAAAATTTCTGGGACTATAATCATAATCATAACTAAAATAATTATAAATGATTGATATAATTATATATTAAATATTATATAAGTCACTGTGTTAAGCACTATTTATCTCACTTAATCTTTATACCACAGTAAAATTGGTGGCAGTAGTAACTATACAACAACACCTGGCACTAATAATAGAATAAGAATAACTGCTGCTGGCCGGGCGCAGTGGCTCACACCTGTAATCCCAGCACTTTAGGAGGCCGAGGTGGACAGATCACGAGGTCAGGAGATCAAGACCATCCTGGTGAAACACTGTCTCTACTAAAAATACAAAAATTAGCTGAGTGTGGTGGCGTGCACCTGTAATCCCAGCTACTCAGGAGGCTGAGGCAGGAAAATCACTTGACCCGGGAGGTGGAGATTGTGGTGAGCTGAGACCTTGCCCCTGCGCTCCAGCCTGGCAACAGAGCAAGACTCCGTCTCAAAAAAAAAAAAAGAATAACTGCTGCAGCATTTATGTGGGATTCTGTAGAAGCTTCTACCAGATGCCAGAAACTAGACCCCTACCTCATAATGTACTCAGAAATTTATTTCAGGTGGATTCTTGGTTAAAATGTAAAAAGCAAAACCGTGAAGTGTTTAGAAGATAGTATAAGAGAATATCTTCAAGACCTCAGGGTAGCAAAAAGCTTTTTAATAGCATATTAAAAGCACCAATGACAAAGGAAAAGCTTGATCATCAAAAGACACTATTAAGATAATAAGGAGGCTGACCACAGGGTTAGAGAAGACCTTTGTACCACTTATAACAGACAAGAGACTTATATCCCCAATATAGAAGGAATTCCTACAAATAAATGAGAAGGGCAGCAATCCAATAGAAAAACTGTACAAAGACTTGAAGAGCTACTTCATAACAGAGGCTTCCAAAGGCCAATAAACATGAAAAACTATTCAACTTATTCAAAATCAAAGTGAGATACTTCTGCATACCCACTAGAGTGGTTAAATATTTTTTAAGTGATGTTATCAAGTGGTGGCAAAGATGTGGAACAACAAGAATTCACCTACGCAACTAGTGGGAATATCAGTTGGTACAACTATTTTGGAATATGATTTGGTATGATCTGCTAAGATGAGAGATAGGCACTTCCTGTGGCTTGGCAAATCTCCCATTTGTACTCTATATATACACAACACAGAGCTAGGCAAGTGTGCATCAAGAATACTCATAGCAACAATTTTTTTTTTTTTTTTTTTTTTTTTGAGAAAAGACACTCACGTCGCTCAGGCTGGAATGCAGTGGTGCGCTCTCAGCTTACTACAACTTCCACTTCCTGGGCTCAAGCAATTATCCTGCCTCAGCCTCCTGAGTAGCTGGGACTACAGGTGTGCGCCACCACGCCCAGCTATTTTTTGTGTTTTTAGTAGAGATAGTGTTTCAGCATCTTGACCAGGCTGGTCTCAAACTCCTGACCTCAAGTGATCCACCCACCTTGGCCTCCCAAAGTGCTGGGATTATAGGCATGAGCCACCTTACCTGGCCTCATAGCAATAAAATTTTAGTAGCCGAAAGTTGGAAACAACTCAAACATTTAAATACATAAATAAATAAATAAAGACATGTTCATCCAATGGAGTTCTATAGAATGATCTCTGTGAACAAAACAACAAGTATATAAAACATAGGTGAATCTCACAATATAATGTTGAGCAAAAGAAGCCACTTCACTTCCCCCAAAAAGTATTTGTTTGTATTTATATGAAGTTCAAAACGTAGTGCACCAGGTTGGATAATATAGCAAGACCTCATCTCTAAAAAAAATAAAAATAAATTATTCAGGCAGGGCAGGTGGTGCAGCTACTCGGGAAGCTGAGGCAAGAGGATTGCTTAAGCCCAGGTGTTCGAGGCTGCAGTGAACTATAATCACACCACTGCACTTCAGCCTGGGTGACACAGTGAGACCCTGTTTTAAAAAAAGAACAAAAAGAAACACAGTCGAAACCGAACTGTGGAGTATAAGGGGTTACATGTTTAGGTGATTAAAAAAAAAAAAAAGAAAGGGAGGATATTACAATAAAAATCAGGGTAGCAGTTACCTTCATACTTCATGGCATTGGGAAAAGGCAGCCTGGGGCCCTCTGAGGGCTAAGAATGTTCTGTTTCTTGACTATACCGTGTAGTTTACATGGGTGTTCACTTTGAGGTAAGTTATCATAGATAAGTAGATTTTTGTTTTGTGCACTGTTCTGTATGACTATTACATTTCATAATTATGCATACATTAAGAATGTGTATATGTGTATAATGTTATAGAATTTTTTTAGTTCTCATAGGACAGAGCCTACCTTTTGGTAGTATATAATCTTTTTCAACTTCTACACACTTTTTCAGGAATAGACTATGTCCAGGAATGGGAGACAAGGAGACTATTTGTTGTCTCCAGGCCAGAGAAACTGTCAGAATTCTTAGCATCCAGATCTCAAGGTAGTAATAATCAGAGCAGGAAGCCACAGGAAATTGCCATGATGTAGCCTGAGCCTACTGCACTTTTTTTAGTGTAATCAGAGGCTCTGCATTGCTAGGACTTAAAGAACCTTTGGTCCTGAAGTGCTTTGTAAGCGTGGCAACCATCGCACACTTCCTTCTACAGCTTGGAGTGGTTTTAATTAATCCTATAAATGGTTACTACAGGAGACTTCTTGGGAGCTTCAGGAATTAGAACAACTAAAGTAGCTCATAGCTTTTTTGACTATGTTACAGGAATAAGAGGGCAGTGTCGTAGATGTGTACTCTCTCGTAGTTTCAGTAGCTTTGCAGTTGATTTTCTTTTTTTTTTTTTTTGCAGTTGATTTTCTTGAGTGTTCTAAGTATATGAGCATATTTTCCCTATGTAATGATAATTTTAGAAATATTTTCCTATTCCTAAGATTTTTAAGTGGCTTTTTTCTTAAAATCAAGAATAGGTATTAAATCTTATTAAATGCCAATTCAGCATATTTAAAAGTGGCTACATAGATTATTTGACATTTTTAATGTGGTATTATTTTAACAGATCTTCTAATACAAATTAATTTTCATATAACCTATAATACAAACTTTATAGTGTTGTAGTAAATTATTCCTTTAACGTACTGTGTAACTAACTCCATTTTTCAGTATGGCATAATGACCGAGAGTGTGGATTCTGAAGTCAGACCTAAATTTGAATCCTAGCTTCTCCACTTACAGGCTATTTGGAGAAGTTACTTAATATTTCTTATCTGGTTTCCTCTTCTACAAAATTAGATAGTACTAGTGCCTACTAAAGAAATACTACATGTAAAACACTTAACACAGTGCCTCATACATAATAAGTTTTTTTAATGCATACACCTGCATATCCTTAGTTTTTGTTATTTTATCTTAGATTTTATATCTGAATTCTTAGGTAAGATTGAACTACAGAATATATATACTGTGTTTGTCAGGTTTGAATATCAAAGTAGTTTTAAAAACATACAATGTCCAGTCTATCTTGTATACCCTGTGAATATTTAACAAGACTGTAAATATGCAATATACAACAGTATCAAACTTGATATGTGGAAAAAGGGACTTTCTGAACTTGATGGCAGACTGGGGCTCAAGAGCTATGATGTCCAGAAGAGTAGCTACTACCCACATACAGCTGTTTAAAATCAAATACAATTAAAAATATAGTTCTTCAATCATACAAGCCACATTTCAAATGCTTAGTAGCTATATATGCCTTTTTAAATTTAAATAAAATTAAAAATTTATTCAGTTGTACTGGACACATTTCAAGGGCTCAGCAATCACAGTAAACATATAGAACATTTCTACCATTGCAGAAAGTTCTTTTGGAAAGTGCTGCTCTAGACAAACTCATGGATCATGCTAGCCTTGCTATAAGCCTCGTTATCAAAACCAAATACATTGTGAAGATTTGACTAGCTATCCTGAGGTTCTGTGATTCTATGTCTATTTAGAGTTTTAATCATTGAGCTTTTCTTGTCCACACTCTTAGATTGGCAAATACTGTTTTAAAGAATTCATATTTCATATATTAAAATGTTTATTTTCTGCTCAAAACTTTCTTATCTAAAGGGGTAGTTTATATATCTTGAAAATTAAAAAAAAAAAAAAAAAGAGTGAAATTCCAGTACATGCAAGGATTTCCCTGGAGGTATATTCCCATTAGAAGTAGTCTTTTCAACCAGAAAGAAAGCAGTTTTTGAATTGTGATATAATGTAAATTGCAGATCTTTCATAGTAAGATAATTTTTATGTTCCTATGTTTTTACAGAATCTCCACTGTGTAATAATTTCTGCACAGGAGCTTTGATGCTGTTTTGATTTTAACCTTCTGTTATTTCTCTTGAATTTGTCTGTAGGTTTGCAAAGATTCATATCAGTGTATCTGAACCTATTATTCCATTCAGAGAAACAATCACAAAACCCCCAAAAGTTGACATGGTCAATGAAGAAATAGGCAAACAGCAAAAAGTTGCAGTCATACACCAAATGAAAGAAGATCAAAACAAAATCCCTGAAGGAATCCAAGTTGACTCTGTTGGACTAATCACCATAACAACTCCCAATAAACTTGCCACGCTCAGTGTTCGAGCCATGCCCCTTCCAGAAGAAGTCACCCAGATTCTTGAGGAAAATAGTGATTTGATTCGTTCTATGGAGCAGTTGACATCCTCTTTGAATGAGGGTGAAAATACTCAGGTCATTCATCAGAAGACCCAAGAGAAAATTTGGGAATTCAAAGGAAAACTAGAGCAACACCTAACAGGGAGAAGATGGAGGAACATTGTTGACCAAATCTGGTCATTTGGCCCAAGAAAATGTGGGCCCAACATACTAGTCAATAAAAGTGAAGACTTTCAGAACTCAATATGGACAGGTCCAGCTGCCAAAGCTTCAAAAGAAGCCAGTAGATACCGAGATTTGGGCAATAGCATTGTGAGTGGCTTCCAACTGGCAACCCTCTCTGGCCCCATGTGTGAGGAGCCTCTCATGGGTGTCTGTTTTATTCTGGAAAAATGGGACCTAAGTAAATTTGAGGAACAAGGAGCAAGTGATCTGGCAAAAGAGGGACAGGAGGAAAATGAAACCTGTTCTGGTGGAAATGAAAACCAAGAGCTACAAGATGGCTGCTCTGAGGCCTTTGAGAAGAGGACATCCCAGAAAGGAGAATCTCCACTCACTGACTGCTATGGACCTATCTCAGGACAGCTAATTGCCACTATGAAAGAAGCATGTCGCTATGCACTGCAAGTGAAACCTCAGCGCCTCATGGCAGCCATGTACACATGTGACATCATGGCCACCGGTGATGTTCTTGGTAAGGAAAAAAAGGTAAAGATAGTAAGAAATGCCCTGAATAACAGTGAAGTCTCCTAGACTCAAAATCTTGTTTTTGAGACAAGGTCTCATTCTGTCACCGCAGCTGGAGTGCAGTGGCACAACCTCCGCTCACTGCAGCCTCTGCCTACCAGGCTCAAGCAGTCCTCTCACCTCAGTCTCTCAAGTAGTTGTGACTACAGGCACACACCACCATGTGCAGCTAAGTTTTTTGTATGTTTTGTAGAGATAGAGTTTCACAACGTTGCCCAGGTTGATCTCGAACTCCTGAGTTCAAGCGATCCACCCACTTTGGCTTCCCAAAGTGCTGGGATTATAAGCATGAGCCACTGCACCCGGCAGACCCAAAAATCTTACATTCATTTAGTGTGTTTTGCAGAAGCTATACCATCTTCTGATTTACTAACGAAGTAAGATCTTTGAAAGCCAGATGTCATAAATATTAAAATCTTGAGAGGGGAAAAACCTGACTACTAAAGATCTTTTCTTTTGCAACAAATAGAATCCTTTCTGTAATGAGAGGTCTGCTAAATGAAGTTTAAACTGCTCGTATGTGTTACCATCCAAACCTGTGCCGCATTTTATCTCAAGCAAATAAGCATATCAGTCTGGGTAACCAAAGTTGTTCTGAAAATGATCAAAGAATAAGGCAACATTCTTGTACTCATAACAAAAAGGGGTTTTTGTGAATTCTGGGTTCTTTCTGAAAAAGAAAATTATTTGGGGCTTTAGTCACTACTAACCATTATATCAAATCCTATTCCTGATTTTTTTCTCTTTGGGAGAAGCAGCCTTTAAGATCTCAGGAGATGTGAAGCCCTGGCACTTAGTGGCTCTTTGGACTTTTGACTGATATTAGTTCACTGAGACTTTCTTTACCTATAATGAAGAGGATAATCATACAGATTGTGAAGATTAAAATAACACAATTTTTTAAAATACAGTTCCCAGAACAGCACCTGGCACACAGTAGTTCTCTTATTCTCTCAAGATCATGGAACTGTTTCAGTAGTGAAAAGAATATAAAGGAGGATTGAGCCCTGGATGAGAGAGTCGGCCAAATTATTAAGTTTCCTCTAACCCTGAGGCCCTTTGAGTCAATATGTGGTTAATCACATTCTTTTTAGGAAGGTTCTTTTGCTGATTAATTCCTGAAAGCAGAAATTTAAGCTTTTTTTTTTTTTTTCAGAAGAAATTTAGGCTTGCATCACATTAAGGTTTTTGTGAGACTAACTGAGCATCAGTAGCAGCATTTGAAAAACAGCTGGGTTAAGGCCAGTGTGCATTGTGAATCAAATCTCCAAATACGGCATGTCATATACAGTGCTTCTCAACCTTATTTGAATACAGCATTCGTATTAACAGCTATGGAATCTGTAGATTTGTTTGGGAAACACCAATCTAGACTATTCTCAGATACTATTTTTCATTTTCATTGAGAATTTTCTTAATTTAAGAAGGCGGAAGTAAGAGTTAAAAATCAAGAAATCTTAATCCCTCACATCTTTGAAGAAGACCTAAGAGCTTTTCTCCAGTCTCTCCTACCCAGACAAATGCTTATACCACTATTTGAATACTTCTGTTGATGGGCAGTGCACAGCCAGCTTCATGATTTAATGGTGTTTTTTCCTATATTGAGCAAAATATCCGTCACCTGTTACTTTCCAATCATCTGTACTACCATTCATCTGTCTTCCATGCAATAACACTTCTATGTATTTGAAGGAAATCATTAGTTTTCTAGTTTTATATCCAGGAGAAAAACTCTCCAAATCCTTCACCTATTTTTCTGTTATGATTTCTGTATCCTTTCACCATTTCAGTTGTTGTCTTTTGGACATAATTTATTGGATCAGCATCCCTCTTAAAGCAACTGTATTTGAACACAGCACCTCACATACCCTCCAACCAGTAGAGAACACGTCTGTGTCTACACTGTTACCTCCTACGTGAAATACAACATTCTTCTTTTAATGAAATTTAATATTACATCTTCTCATTAATTCATGTGAGAAGTCAAATCAATCCCATTTCTTTAAAAAAAAAAAAAAGTTATGTTTTCCCATTCTGTTCCCCAAAGAGCAGAATCAAATTTTTGGTAATTGACTAGACTGTAGAAATTATGTAGTTGTATGAACTCCTATATTTTATGTGTAAGTACTGAGTCTATATACTTAATTTTTTTCTTAAGTTATATAACATAATTCACGTTATAACAGTAAGCGGGAGAAAAATTTTAATGGCAAGAAAAAGAAGTCACATCATCGCCATCTTAACACATTGATTTCTTATTCATTTTTTTCATGTGTCCTTGTCTGATGAGAAATAAAACTCAGGTAGAAAATCAAATGTTTTGATGAAGTTAAGGTCCTTTACATCTTCAGCAGTCCCTGATAATTGGTAAATTATCAGCTTACCAATCATATTAGAAAAAAAAAAAAAAGGTTAGGTTAATGTTTTGTATTAGAAAGTCCATGTTGTCTCCCAAGATTTACCTCATACTTGTATAAACATGAACAAATGCCTATAATGCTTCTTAAAATGCTACAGAAAAATAGCACATGGCTTTCTAGTCTGCAATTTACGGAACCCAGTGTTTATATCCTCAAAAAGTTTAGTCATTATTTACCTTTTTCCTGTAGTCTGGTACCTACCTTACTATTTCTAATTTCTCAAAAGGGCAGATTCTCTTAACATTGTGAGATATAATTCTGGTCCTGGAGACTTGAACTCATTTAAGAAGGCTAAGTACTTAGTCATCAACTTCTGAGCTGTCCTGAACTTCAGTGTTCTCCCACTTCAGCTTGTTCCCCTTGCTGTAGTTTGTTCACCATTCTCCTTACTTAAGAGAATGATAGGTAACATAGGTATTGTGAACCCCTGTTTTCTTGCTATCCTCTGTAACATGATTCTAGTTTCTGTAAGTTGTACACAAGACATGTCTCCTTATTTTGAAAATATAGGTTGAGAATCCCAAATGTGAAAATCCAAAATCCCAAATGATCTAAAATTTGAAACTTTTTTTTTTTTTTTTTTTTTCCTGAGATGGTGTCTCACTCTGTCACCCAGCCTGGAGTGCAATGGCATGGTCTCGGCTCACTGCAACCTCCACCTCCTGGGTTCAAGCAATTCTACCACCTCAGCCTCCTGAATAGCTGAGACTACACACGTGTGCCACTACACCGGGCTAATTTTTGTAGTTTTAGTAGAGACGGCATTTCACTATGGTGGACAGGTTGGTCTCGAACTCCTGACCTCATGATCTGCCCGTCTCAGCCTCCCAAAGTGCTGGAATTACAGGTGTAAGCCACCGGGCCCAGCCTGAACTTTTTAATTTGAGATGCTCAAACAGTATATAATGCAAATATACCAAAATCTAAAACAATGAAAAATCTAAAACACTTCTGGTCCCACTCATTTTGGAGAAGAGATATTCAACCTGTATTGGAAAAAGCTTTTTGCACTGTCTTTAGCTCTTTTACTTTGGTACATACACTCAGCTTGTTCTGATTTTGAGCATCTTGGACATGCTACTGATCCACCTGAGTTGGTATCCTCTTCTTCCGTCTACTGTGCGTGTCCTCTTAATGTACGGGTTGGGGAGGGGCTTTCTTCCTTTTTCTGTCATTGTAATCATTCGTGATTGATTTCTTTTAGACTCTCTTATTACTCTGCAAAGGAATTTTATTTTAGGGTCTGTTATCCTAGAACCCATGGTGTCATGGTGTGTATTAGTTGTATTTTTTTTTTCTGTGTTTGAAATGATCTTTCCTTTTTTTCTTTTTTTCCTGTCCTCTGTTGCCCCAGCTGCACTGCAGTGGTGCGATCTCGGCTCACTGCAGCCTTCTTCTCCCAGGTTCAAGCAATTCTTCTGACTTGGCCTCCGAGTAGCTGGGATTACAGGCATGCACCACCACGCCCAGCTAATTTTTTTTTTTTTTTTTTTTTTTTTTTTTGTATTTTTAGTAGAGATGGGGTTTTGCTGTTTGGCCAGGCTGGTCTCGAACTCCTGGCCTCAAGTGATCTGCCCATCTCGGCCTCCCAAAGTGCTGGGATTACAGGCATGAGCCACCACACCCGGCCAAAATGATCCTTTCTGAAGTCCAGGGCCCGCATAGGTCTGTGCCTATCCTTTCTTTCAAGATAATGGGAACATGTATTTCCTCCCAAAATAATGGGAACACCTGTTTTCTCCCCAGATTGCCATCTCTTCTACATTATTCATTTGGAGTGGCATTTGTCCTTTGTTTTCTGAGAAGATGAATGTTCAGTACAACAGTGAAGCCAGAATCAGCTTTTGGTGTTTATCAGACTGAATTCCTAGCAGAGTGTTGAGTCACCCCTGTTGAGTCACCACTCTGTGTTCATTTTCTCATTTCTATTAGGAAATCACCACCTGGACACAGCATGTGACCAGGCCACCCTAGGATAATACCTCAAAATATCATTTGTCATCCTATCCTTATATTTTTATCCTGGCACTCCCCACCTGGCCATCAGAGTCAGTTCTGCCACTTTCCAGGAAGAAATATGTATTTTAACCCTCTCTCTCTTGGAGCAAAGGATCATTTTGACTTGCCTCACCCAGGTACAAATGTCACTGTATTGGGCCTCCCTGCCCTCTAAGAAGCCCCATTTATTTACCCTTTGTGTGGCAACTGTGTGTATGTGGGTTGGTATGCAGTCTCTGTACCATTGTCACTGGTCAGCTGTCTTAATGCTTTGCCCCTGAGACCAACCAACTACCACATCCACTTAAAAGAAGTTACATTTGGAGACAGTCTGGCTTTTCTCTCTCTCTCTCTCTCTCTCTCTCTCTCAAATTGATTTGAAGTCCTCTTGCTTAGACTGGAGAATCTCCTCTGAGGCCTGTTTTCTTTTTGTTTTTGAGGGGCTCTTTTATATCGATAACCAATTTCTAGTGTCCAGGATCTATCAATGCAGTCAGCTGTTCACTTGTGTTTTCCTTTTTCTTTTTAAATCAACACCTTCAATTGGAAAGAAATGAAAAGAACTTCTGTGTTCCTAAGGCCTTTTGCTTCCTGTCTGGATATTTAGAGATCTTCTGAGAAGACTTCAGACTTTGCTGACTGTTGTTTTGATTCTCTAAGAATCGGCACTAGTTGATTTCAGGTCTTTTTTATTTAGCAAAATGAATTTCCTTAGTCTTTTTTTAAAACTTAGTTTTTTCTACATAGATTGTTAAAACAAGAAATCCTTCTATAAATGGATAGACTTGCATATGGTCAAAATGGGACATTTTGTAGGAAAATAATCTCAAAATCATTTTATCCGGGGAAATAATTTCAGGAAAATGCCCTTCTATACTTCTAAAATCCACTTTTCTAAAGATGTGGTTTATTATCATTTTTTACTCATGAAATTTCCCTGTAATTAACTTGATTATTGCTGAGCTTTTACCTGCTTGTCATTGAATTATTTTTGTATTTTTACCTTCTAATCTGTTAATCTTTTTTTGGGGCTCTTCATTTTTTAAAAATCTTTGGTAATAACTTCACATTTTTAAAATACTTATTTTTGTTAAATAGTACTAGTTAAGAGTTTTTTGGGTTTTTTTGTTTTTTTTTTTTTTTTTGAGATGTAGTTTCGCTCTTGTTGCCCAGGCTGGAGAGCAATGGCACCATCTCGGCTCACTGCAACCTCCACCCCGCTGGGGTTCAAGCAATTCTCCTGGCTCAGCCTCCCAAGTAGCTGGGATTACAGGCACCCGCCACCATGCCTGGCTAATTTTTTGTATTTTTAGTAGAGATGGGGTTTCACCATGTTGACCAGGCTGGTCTCAAACTCTTGACCTCAGGTGATCCACCCAGCTCGGCCTCCTAAAGTGCTGGGATTACAGGCATGAGCCACCACACCCAGCCTAGTTAAAAGTTTTAATTACAGCTATGATTATTGTAGTTCTTCCTTTTATTAAATTTTTATTTTTGAATAATTTTAATTTTTATGAGTATGTAGTAGGTATATTTATGGAATATATGAGATATTTTTAATCTTTTTACACATAGGAATACATGCCAATATTGTTGGAACACATGTACTTTAATTTATCAGAAACATTCTTAATAAGTGTCACTGTTCACTTTTTTTTTTTTTTTTTTTTTGAGACAGAGTTTCACTCTTGTTGCCCAGGCTGGAGTGCAACAGTGCGATCTCGGCTTACCGCAACCTCTACCTTACGGGTTCAAGCTATTCTCCTGCCTCACCCTCCCTAGTAGCTGGGATTACAGGCATGTGCCAGCATGCCTGGCTAATTTTATATTTTTAGTAGAGATGGGGTTTCTCCGTGTTGGTCAGGCTGGTCTCAAACTCCTGACTTCAAGTGATCCACTCGCCTCAGCCTCCCAAAGTGCTGATATTATAGGCGTGAGCCACTGTGCCCGGCCTCGCTGTTTCCTTTTTTCCCCCCCCTTTTTTGAGATGGGGTCTCACTCTGTCACCCAGCTGGAGTACAGTGGCACGATCCCAGCTCACCGCAGCCTCTGCCTCCCGGGTTCAAGCGATTCTCCTGCCTTAACCTCCAGAGTAGCTGGGACAACAGATGCACACCACCACACCCAGCTAATTTTTGTATTTTTGGTAGAGACAAGGTTTTACCATGTTGGCCAGGATGGTCTCCATCTCCTGACCTCATGATCCTCCTTCCTCGGCCTCCCAAAGTGCTGGGATTACAGGCGTGAGCCACCCACCTGGCCTTTAAACCTTTTCTTATTCTATACTTAGGGTTCTTTTTACATTTCCTCAGCATTTTGTAATTCAATTCAACAAAGATTTAATGAGCTGCATGTGCCAATAGTGTGTTAAACATAATTCCTGCTTTGAGAGATAAGATGACAAAGCTTAATTATATAAAATAATTGGAAAGTAAAATATAGTTGAATTTAGTGCACAAACATGGTTTTCTAGGGAA
The DNA here is from genome assembly GCF_002776525.5 of Piliocolobus tephrosceles. Classification (NCBI taxonomy): domain Eukaryota; kingdom Metazoa; phylum Chordata; class Mammalia; order Primates; family Cercopithecidae; genus Piliocolobus; species Piliocolobus tephrosceles. The sequence goes on along the minus strand of NC_045439.1, from coordinate 92,449,838 downwards.
GCTTTAAGAGAAATTGGGATTAGCAAAATTTGAAACAGTAGGTCTCTGGAAATGGGCTTTGATTGATGAAATAATTTTGTATTCAGCAACTTAGTATTAAGTTGGCTTTCTTTATACCATAGCACATTGAAGACTACTATTAAGCCTAAAGTAAACTCATTTCTAGTTGGTTTTATAGGAACTGCTGTTCAGCATGACCTTCCTTTTTTTTTTTTGTTTTGGAGACAGGGGCTCACTCTGTCACCCAGGCTAGAAAGAACAGTGGCGCAAACATGGGTCACTGCCACAGCCTCAACCTCCCAGGCTCAAAGCGCTCCTCCCACCTCAGCCTCCAGGAACCACAGGCATGCCACCATGCCCTGCTAACTTTTTAATGTTTGTGGAGACGGAGTCTCACAATGTTGCACAGGCTGGTCTCCAGCAGCTTGACCTGTCAAATCCTGGACACTTGATTGGTTTAACACAATTTTCATTTCGGGTCCTAGCCAGGCGTTGCTAGCGTATGCCTATAGTCCCAGCTGCACGGCTGAGGCAGGAGATCGCTTGAGCCCAGGAATTCAAATCTAGCCATGGGAACATAGCAAGACCCTCTGTCTAAAAAATAAAAAAATTGGGGTCCTTGCCCAGTTATCTTGACCGTGTCACAGTATTTATTACCTGCCAACTTCATGTCCACTTTGGATTTGATCATTATGCCTTCTTTTTTAAGTCACTGATTATAATAGAACACAGAGTTGCTAGCAGACTCACTAAGGACCACTTTCCAGAGTGGGTTTGACCTGTTAACATCAATTATCTATAAACTTGTAGTTGATCTATCTATGTAGTAGCAACCAGCCTACATTCCCCACTGTGTCTGCAGCATGCTTTATCTTCTATTTGATTGAAGCGCATCTGTATCCTGTCAACCATGTTGGTCTGATTCAGAAGTCATAGCTCTGTGACAAAAGGAAAAGGTTAGTGTGACCTGGTGTGTAAGAATAAGTACCTACCAATTTATTTGTGTGTGTGTTTTTAATTAAAGTTATTGCAGAAGTGTTACCAACAATAACAAATCACAAGGTGAAGAAAGCTCTTTCTCCTTGGAATCCAACTTTATTTCCTATTTCCTTTTACAGCACTTGTCCGTAATAGTACATTTTGCATAGCTGTAACCTTATGATAGAAATAATTTAATATTTTGCTTTTTATTTAGCTACTTAGAATTCGTAATTTTCATTTTAACCTCTGCATGTAATCTTATCAATTGGATGTGATATAGTTTACTTAACTATCATTCTGAAATTGGAAATTTGCATTGTTTCCTGATTGTTTACTGTTAAAGAAAACATTACTGCGAACAGCTACTCCCTTTCCTAAATTCTGAAAAAAGCAACATACCTTTAATTGCCAAACTTCCAGCTTTCAAGACTGTAGAATCTACAGGTTAATCTTAATATTATGGAAGAAGAAAATGTATATATGAGAATCTATAAGGCCATAAAAGAACAGATAATGTTCACCCAAATGGTAAAGAGATTTTTTTTAGCTTGGGTGTCAGAGAAGACTTCATGGAACTATTTATTTTTGAATGGGCCTTGAATGATGAAAAGGATTTGAGTATAGCATTGGACTAAGAGTATTCTAGGTTGAAGAAACTATGAGCTCAGAGTTGGCAAAACCTCAAATGTGTACTGTGGACAGTGAGTGATACACCTTGGCTTAGAGTACAGAGGCTGTACCCTGTGTACTCTAGAGTCTGGCAGTTAGAGAAGCTGAAGGGGGGTGGGTTACTGCCTTGAATACAGGCTGAGATATTTATAATGTAGTCATTAATAGTTGAGCCCTGATCAGAACTGTTTCAATTGATTAAGCTTTTTGTTGCTGTTTTTTTCCTTGATGAATTCCTCTTCCCTGGTTCCTTTCATATAGTAGGGTACTCTGGTACCTCCCTCTTTCGCTGGTAACTCCCTCTTTTGCTTCCTTCCTGCCTCCATCCCTCCCTCCCACGGGGTCCTGCCTAGTCACCCAGGCTGGAGTGCAGTGGCACAATCATAGCCCACTGCAGCCTCCAACTCCTGGGCTCAGATGATTCTCCTGCCTTAGTCCCATAGCTGCTAAGGTACTAGCTACTTAGTGCCTTAGTACAGATGCACACCACTACACCTGGCTAATTTTTAAATTTTTTGTAGAGACAGGGTCTTCTTTTGTTACCTAGGCAGGTCTCAAACTCCTGGTCTCAAGTGTACCTCCCACCTGTGCCTCCCAAAGTGCTAGTATTACAGTGATGAACCGCTATACTCAACCAACTCTGATCTTTATTTAAGTGACTGAACTAACGGGTGATCATGATGGAACAAATATCCAATGGAAAGGGTCTGAAAGTATTTGCAGTCAAGGGCCACATGATCAGAAATTCTTATTGATATGGCTATGTTAATTTCTCAGTGATAACAGTGGCACATTTAGGGTCTTTGAATGCATCCAAGCGTTGGACACACCTATCATGAGAGCCAAGTGTATTTGGAAGGTTTTATTATAGTATTTTCCACTGTGCCCCAGTATCAAGATATAGTTTTCATGGAATTAAAATTGAATGGATCAAAATTACATGTTAACTACATTCAGTTTCAATTACAATTATTGATCTAAGCCTGCTGGCATGACCCATGCAGCAGCAGTCAGGCAGCTTGTCCCCACTGGTCCCTTCTGTTGGCCCCACTTTCCTCATTCTTTTTTACCCCTGGTGTTTTATTGTTGTGTATTGACTTCCGTAGACTACCTTCACACGTTTCTTTTTTTTTTTTGGAGACCAAGTCTGGCTCTGTTTCCCAGGTTGGAGTGCGATGGCACCATCTCAGCTCACTGCAATCTCCACCTCCCAAGTTCTCCTCCAAGTGATTCTCCTGCCTCAGGCTCTGGAGTAGCTGGAATTACAGGCATGCACTGCCATGCTCAGTAGTTGAGAAGTAGTTGGAATGGGGAGAGTGGAGTTGCCTTTTGAACTAATTTTTGTAGTTTTAGTGGCGATATGGAGACCATATTGGCCAGGCTAGTCTCGAACTCCTGACCTCAAGTGATCCTCCCGCCTCAGCCTCCCAGAGTGCTGGGTTTACAGGTGTGAGCCACTGCTCCTGGCTCTTAAAACGTTTCTTCAAATGAGATAGGGGAGTAAAGATTACTAGTTCACACATGTTAGGTGTTATGGTAAGATTTTTTTCCTGTATATCTCAAATAATGTATAACTAAAAGGGATCACTAATGAAAATAATAATTATTCTGCTGTTTTGGGAGCTTTTCAGACTGTACTTGAAGTATTGTTTTCATTTCCAGGTACCAAATACCAAGAGGGATGTAGATAAATCATAGTAGTTCAAGTAGTTCAAGTAGGCCACGATAAAACAGGAAATACAGGTGTAGTCACTGCAAGATTGGCCTGGAAAAGTGAAGACGAGATAGCTGTCTTTGAGTAGCTTACAGGGTAATTTGTGGGAGAGGGATTAAACTTGTCACATGTGATAAAAACTAGGACTGATTGTCAGAAACTTCAGGGGAACATATTTGGGAGTCAAGAATTCTCTAGCTGTTATGGTTATCCAAAGATGGAATGGGCTGCCCTGGGAGGAAGTGAGTTTTAGAGTATACAAGGAGAGCTTAAACAGCTACTTTGGTAGAACTTCTTGACCCTCAAGTTTCCTTCTATCCCACTGTTGTATGATTCTGTAACTATGAGGTTTCTGGTATGAATGATGGGGAAATGGTTGGAATAGGGAGAGTGGAGTTGCCTTTTGAAGTGGATAATATATTCTTAGATGTGTTAATTTTTTTTTTTTTTTTTTTTTTTGAGACAGAGTCTTGCTGTGTCGCCCAGGCTGGAGTGCAGTGGCCAGATCTCAGCTCACTGCAAGCTCCGCCTCCCGGGTTCACGCCATTCTCCTGCCTCAGCCTCCCAAGTAGCTGGGACTACAGGTGCCTGCCACCTCGCCCGGCTAGTTTTTTTTTGTATTTTTTAGTAGAGACGGGGTTTCACTGTGTTAGCCAGGATGGTCTCGATCTCCTGACCTTGTGATCTGCCCATCTCGGCCTCCCAAAGTGCTGGGATTACAGGCTTGAGCCACCGCGCCCGGCCAGATGTGTTAATTTTAAAAGGAAGTTAGCTCTCACAGCAGAGATGCCCTGGCATCCATTGTAAAGTGGTATTGGAGATCCAAGGAGAGGCCTGGCTTAGATAAGATGGTCTTAGGAGTCCCAGGCATAAAATTAGTTTAAACCACACAAATTATAAATTAGTTGGCTTGCTGAGTAGAGAGTTTGTTCAAAGAGTATGAAGCTTCAAAGAATATCCATAAGAAGTAGTTCAGGAGATACTGAAATAAAGAGAATGATGGTCAGAAGGCCAGGAGTATAAGGAGAATAATACTAAGATTGGAGACAGTTGACAGAGGAGATACTAATCAGTGGCTTCAGATACCACAGAGAAATCACAGAGAATGAAAATTGAGAAAAAAAGCATTTAGGTTAGGAATATGAAAATTATTGTGAAATTTCAAGGAAGCAGTTTCCTGGAGCACAGGAGAGCCTAGATGTTAACGAAAGAGCACATAGTGAAGAAATGAGAAGCTACCTGTTTAAGAGATGTGAGGAAGCAAGGAAGGAGAAAATGTAGTAGCTAGCTGGGGAAGTAGACAAGAGGAAAGGGGGTGCCTTTCATTACGAATGGAGTGTTAAGTTGTTTGTTTTTAAGCTAAACCTAAACATGGTGAAGGCTTATCAGAGAGTTTAGTTTTTTTTCCTTGAGGCCTTGTGACACAATAGATTTTCTGCCATTTGTTTCCTATTACCCTTCCTAATAACCGCCACTAGGGGGAAATCTGAATCAGAGAGAAAAGTTTGGGAGTCAGACAGTTTGGCTTTGTGTCCTCAATTTCTAGTTTAAAAAATAAATAAATAAAGGTGAGTGGGTCGTGGACACTCCAGACTCATCACCTTGGCAGTTAGGAGAGTAGGGTCCAGGACTCAGTGGTGGTCAAAGGATACTTTAGCTCTGCTTAACAGGATACTAAAGCAAAGGATACTAAAGCAAAGGATACTTTAGCTCTGCTTAACAGCAGTGTCGTAAATGTTTAAGGATAATATATGCAATAGATCACTTATGTAACTAAAATTATTTTTTAGGCAGCAGGTGAAAGAGAAGGCTTTAGTGAGAGTATCTGCTGGTTACATGATTGTCTTTGATTTTTAGTGTATCTCTATTCTTTGCAGGGTCTCTTCTCCTTACTAGTTGAAATAATTTATTGCATTCCCAGAGACACTCATACAGAGCACCAGTCAGAAGGGAAGATGTTTCCCTCCTGAGTGTGAGGCAGAATTGTGCCTAAAGACTAATTAAAAGAGTCATCCCAGAGAATCTGCTAGTGGAATTCTTGTGCTGTGGCACTAGAAATTGTTACCAGACCTTAAAGATTCCAAACCTATCAGTTTTCAGGGGAATAAAACACTTAATACTCATGCCACTTAAATATTATCAGTTTAAGAAAACTATGAGCAAATATTTATGTGTGTGGTTTTAATTTTTGGTATAAAAATGCCAGTTGCTTCCCTACTAAGCCCAAATAGCCTATGCCATCTTAATTATCATTGGCATATCAATAAGGTCTCATAATTATTAAAATATTTTAATATTTAATAAACTTTAACAAAGCCCAGTCACACTCATATCATTGGATTTTAGACCCAAAGATAGCTCATAGGTGAAACCACATTGAAAGGTCCTTTTACAAATCTCCCTCTTCTCATGCTGTTTTGTGGAGTTTGTCTATGAGCAGCAGTGCAGTTTGGGGTGATTTAATTTTTTTTATTTTTTGTTTCTAATTTTTCTAAAAATCTCATGCTTTTTAAATAAACACTTAAAAAGCGTTCGTTACTTTTGTAAACCAAAATTATTGAGAACGAATTTAATCATTAGTGGATTGTTACAGAGTATATGGGTAATCATGTCTTGGTGTGGCTCAAGCCATATGACTGATCCATGATTTTAAAATATTTATGGTTTTACAGGTCGAGTCTATGCTGTCTTGTCAAAGAGAGAAGGTCGAGTACTTCAAGAAGAAATGAAAGAAGGAACAGACATGTTCATCATCAAGGCTGTGCTGCCTGTTGCTGAAAGCTTTGGTTTTGCTGATGAAATCAGGAAGAGGACAAGTGGCCTGGCCAGCCCGCAACTGGTATTCAGCCATTGGGAGGTAAAAATCCAAGTTCCCATTCATTCCTTTCCTTCTCATCTATGGATCCATTCACTACGGAAGAGGCCAAGAGTAGCAAACAACACAGATCATGCCATTTGGCATTCCTATGGCTCAGTCAAATGGACAGAAGAAAGCAAATGGCTTTTTCATCCAGATTGAATGAGCCTGAGATCATCTGTGGTTTTTAATAAACACACACACATATATATATACACACACACACTCTCATTTGTTCTTTTTATTCAATATAAAATTTAAGATGCTGAAAATTTAATCCTTTTTTATCCAAATATATATTTTAGATTTTTAGAAGAAAGTCACAGGCCTTTTGAATGTGAAATTTTAAGAATATTTTCTTCTAGGGAAAAAAAAAATATTTCCAGCATTTAGAGGGGAACAGTTACACTTCTTGCAAGGGGTAGCTTTAAATTATTATGTATTATGTATTCTTCAGTCCCCATTATGGAGATTCAAGGTTTCCATGGCTTTCAGGTGTTGTGGAATGAGAATGGAATGAAACGGCTACTCAGAACCCTTCGTTGTCAGTGTAGGTAAAGGTAGATGAAAAGGCAAACCTTATCTGTAATCAGAAAGGAAAACTTAACAGATCCGCATTGCTGGGGAGAGAAGGAAAGATTGTGAACACACTATTGTAAGTTAGAGAAAAAATAATAACAAGAGGTAAAGGTAAGGTCAGACCAGCCATCCTGAACATATCCGTAAAGTAGACATTAACCAGCTAAGAAGAAGCACATTCAATTAGAAGGTGCCACATGAGAAAAGGCTGGTAAAAGCAAACTGCAGGGCATGTGCAAAAAACAATTTGCTTTTCAAGAAAAAGCCTAAGGTCAGGAATCAAATTGTAAACTCAAGCATGTAAGTAGAAAGATTGTTTTAAGAAAGCAGTTTTTGTTGTTGTTTACAGAGAATTGAAATGACTTCACATTATTCCCTTTTTTTCATAAATGCTTTTGAAGTTTATAAGTTTTTAATTACAAATCAGTAACCTAAAATTAATCAGAACTTTTATTGGAAGGCTCAAAAAAAACTTTCAACATAGAACTGGAAGAAAATTATAATTTATGATCACATTCATCCATGGAGGCTTGTAAGGTAATGAAAGTAGCATTGACTTTGGAGTCAGAAAGTCCTGGTTTCAAATATTCTTCTACTTATTTGGATAATCATGGACCCTCCCTGAGTTTTCCTCACCCCTAGGTCAAATACGTAACCTAGTGCCTGACATTGTGGCTGACCAGCCCTTGCTGATGCGAAGATTATTTCCTTGTAGATCATTCTCTGAGTCTATACCACATTCCTTTTGGCTTGCTCTCAGCAGTGTGGCATTCATTGCACGGGGCTTCACACAGATAATCCGTGGTTTTTTTTCTTAAACTCTATTTCAGCAAAACTCATGATTTAGCTTTAATGCTAAGCTGTTATCTTTCTCACTTTCTTTAGCCTGATGGGTCCGTTTTTCCAGAACACTTTAAGAAGAGTTTAAATTTAGAAGAGAATGGAAAATGAGAATAATTGAGGGAGAACTTTCTTTTTAAAACAAAATTTATAATCAAGTGAATCAGTGAAGTAAAAAAGGGTGGCACTTTAGAAAAATTGACTTTGGACAGGGCAAATTTGATTTGAATTCAGCAAGTTCATATAATCTAAACTGATGCAAGTGAAGTTGTTAGTCCAGAGCACTCCATTGTGTCTGCTTTTCCTCTTTAAAAAAAAAAAAAGTCATATTCTTAATGTTTGGCAGAACCAAGGTTAATACTATGATTTAGGTTACATTTTTTTGGTCAGTACAAACTCTAGGTTTTAACAGTAATTTACTATGAATATTTTCTTGACTTTTGCATGTTTCTCTGAAAACTTAATGGTGTTTTGATGGCTTTGCTGGCTTATCATATCTGATGAGATATTGCTGAATTTCATTATGTAGAAAACAGTACCCACCAAACATTTGTTTTTTAATTCCTGTGCTTGTGGGTAGTAATTCTCATTTATCCAAAATTCTAACTTTTTAGTTTTGGTATTGGTTTTGGTTTTCGGCATTCAGCTTTGATATAAGAACACAAACCAAGTGAGAAATATAAGGGATGGGTTTTTAAAAGGCAGTGCCTGAAAAATAGGAACTATGTCTGTAGTGTAAATATATTACTGATGGCTCTAATGAAAACATCATTACAACATTCTCTACCACAGGTTTTAGTGACCAGATGTGTGATTGCAAAGCAATACAGCTAAATGATATTTAGAACTAGAGAGATTCAGTCCACTTCAACCTAATGACCTTGAGAGGGAGAATGCTTTCTTCATTGGCATTACCATTGCTGCAAACTGCCCTCAGAATTCACAAGTCATGCTTCTGAATATCTCAGAGATGAGAAGTCCATCGCATGAAGATGGCCTTGATTAACACTTGTGCATAAAACTGGGTTATAGTATGTTTGATCAGAACAAAGAGGATATAGGTTAAGTAATCACTGGGATTGTCTGTAAATGCAGATCCCGAATAGGCATTCAAAGCTGTTGAATGGCATCATTATTGGAAGAATGATTCATTTGAATTTGTAGATTTTTTTGTTTTAAAATCTCATCATTTTATAGTCAGTCTTATCCTCAAAAGTAATTTTTATAAAGCATATTTTTTTAGAAAAATGTATGAAGTTCCCTTCATTTCTTAGTTGTCTGATATATTAGGAAGCAGGTAAGACTGCTCTAATAAAGGGATCTCAAAATATAGTGGCTCAAATAAGGCAGAGATTACAATCTCTTTTGAGTCTAGGGAGGCAGACTAGGGCTGACATGTGGCTCACTGTGGTAAGAGCCCAGGCCCATTCTGGCTTGCTGCCTTTCTCAACACTTGGCTCCCATTGATTGTCCACAGTGGCTGTTCTACCTCCCTCATCACATCTGCATTCCAGCCAATAAGAATAGGGATGAGAAGAGTAAGATATACTCCTTCCCTTTAAGGACACAAACTGAATCTTGCACACATTACTTCACCCTCATCCCAATGCCCAAAACCAGTCATCTGACCACATCTAACAAGGCCCCACCTAAGAAGGAGGCTAGGAAGTGTAGTCTTTAGGTCTATGGCCTGTTGTCTGTTTTGATAAATAAAATTTGTTAGAATACAGCTGTACCCAATCATGTATGTATTTTCTATGGCTGCTTTTAAGCAGAGTAAAGTAGCTGTGATAGAAATAATATATGGCCTGCAAAGTCTAAGATATTTACTGTCTAGCTCCTTATAGGAAAAGTATGCCTCCACCTTCTGAATCTAGGTAGCTATAAGCCTACCTGAAATATCTATTACTAAAGAAAGGTATAGAATGGAGGTTTAAGAACAACTAGTATAAAAACAGCAAGATTTTACCAAATAGGCAGTTTTTGTTACCTGAAAGCCTTGATGGTTGTCCGTCTCCTTTATCCTTCAGAAATTAAAAAAAAAAAAAAAAAAAATCTTAAAATTGATCTTACACATTTAATACTTTTAAAAAATATTACTTTCTGACTTAGCTACATCTTGTTATTAAAAATAAGTCTCTTAATAACTTGAGAGAAAAATATTCTCAAGAAAAGTTTTGCCCCAGTTTTGTACCATCCTTCTGCCACGTCCTTGCCACCTGTCATGGTCCTGTTCCCAAAAGCTTCAAATTTTTGAAATCTTAAAAACTACATTATAATTAAATGTCATTGATCTGATGTTTTTTGGCTGTCTTGGTTTTTCCCCCATAGTTAGGTTTAGAAATAACACAGTTGTTGAGATATGGCTTCTCACTCCAAGGCACTTCTTTTCATTTGTATTCTACCACACCATATAATTTACAATCAAGAGCTTTTGAGAGAAAGTGCTTCAAAAAATAGAGAAAATAAAATTACAGGCATTTTTCCATGAGGAAACCTTTGAAGTCAGCAATCTCATAATTTCTCTTTCTATGTTTTACCCTTCTATGAAAAAGGAAGAAAAGGAGCTAATAACAGACACAGAAAGAAAAAATATTACCAACCAGTGCTGTTGTACATATATGTCAGCATAACCTCAAGATTTGCCACTTATTACTGAGATTACCCTGAGGGGTGGGCTAAAGTTCATACCGGGTGAAGTGATTACAATACCACCAAACAAGTTTATTTTGGACATGGTATTTTCCACCTGCCAGCAGTAATCATAGTGAAAACTGGGCAGAAAATTGAAATGGAGCACCCAGAGCTTTTTCCTTCTAGGCTTTCTTTTCCCTTAATGCCTAGGGCAACAGTTTGCACTTGGGTGCCTTCTTATGATTCGAAAATGGCATCCCCTTCAGGCTGTTGAGTTGCAAAACTACATTCTTACTCTAGGCCGCTGAATTCTGGGTGAGGAAGTGAGGGAAAAAAATTTAAAAAAAAAGCACCTTTTTCTTCAGTTTGATATCAAGCCCCTCTCTGTGGCCTGGAGGGGCCTTTCTGTAGAGCACAAGCTGGACAACCATAAAAGGGTAGCTTTGTCTTTGCTCCACTAAGGAAATTCAAAACCAGCCTCAAGCTCTCTAGTGTTACTCCATCTCCCCTATCCTCAGAGTTCGTTGGGCATGTTGAGGCAGGTGGCTTCAGGCTCTCCACACAGATGCAAAAGTAGTGAAAATGTCTTCATATAGTCATATGTTATTGGGACTTTTAATATTCCATCCTTACAAATAGGAGAGCCCAGGTATAAATGATTGGAAATAAGTTGCCCAAGATCGCACAGCTAAGCGAGTAGAGAACTGGCATTGAAGGGTAACTGCCTGGCTCCAGAGCCAGTGCAGTTAACCCTCACACCACGTTCACTCTGGCCTCAGTGCCTGCTTCTCGATTCAGTGAAGTGCCAACCCCCTACTCCTCACTCTCTGGGTTTGATTCCAGACAGACTCACTTGGTTCTTCTCACTCATTGCATTCTCTCTGCTTGTTTCCTCACATATGAGGAACAGACCCCACCCCTTTCACCCTGTCCTCCCACCAGCAAAGCAGAATAACCAATTCTGAAAACAGTTTGTGTTTCTTACAAATGTTGAGAATTTTACCTTCAGACAAAAGAGAATGATAACTTGTGGCCGGGTGTCTTAAAAACAAAATGTGTTAAAAAAAATTGCAATAGTTTTTTTTTTCATAGGAAAAAATTACCAAAAAATATATTACCAAACATATGTTTTTACCAAAAAATATGTTCAAGGAGGTCCTATGCGCCATTCACCCCTCCTTCCCCAATGTTACCATCTCTTACAGTACATTGACATTGATACACCCATAGTGCTTGTTCAGGTTTCACCAGTTATAATATACGCACTTGACTTAGCTAGTACCATTGTGCAATTTATGTTTGGATAAACTCAGTCTTCATGGCAGTCTGCAAACATGGCAAAGGGCAGGCTTTGGAGCCAGACAAATCTAGGATGTCCAGGTGCCTTACCATATGACTTTCATATATCTTCTTCAGTCTTCACAGCAACCCTGTATCAGTTGATAGATTATGAGTGTTTTCAGCTGCAAGAACCATAATGCCAGAATAGTAATTGTTTAAGCAACTAGGGCTGGTACCATGGCTCAGGGACACCATCAAAGATGCAGGCTCCCTTTCTTCTGCTCTGTATATTCATGGGAGTTTGTGCGTCTGTAGTGCTATGAAAATGTATCACATATGTAGTTTTATGTAATCAAGATACAGAATTGTTCCATTACCACAGGCTCCCTCATGCTTCCCCTACATAGCTACACCTACCTTCACCCTGGGTGGGTGGCTTTTGACCAGTCAGGCTGTTTTGTGTGGCAACTACCTTCCCTCCCTTCCTCCTGCCCAGGCCCTGAGCCCACACTGACTCAGCCCGGCTGGTATCATGGTGACATTGTCTGCTGGTGAATGGTCTAGAATGAGCCTTGCTATCCTAAGCCCAGTGGCTAGTGAATTAGAATTGAGTCTCTGGAACTGCTGTGCCCACAAAATTGTAGCACACACCCTCTGACCCAGAAGAACCCCTTCAGATGGCCAGGTCCACAGGACCGAGGTTCCTCCCCACTCCTCCTTCTTACTGCAGTTTCTCGTCTAAATTCCATCCATTCGCCCTTGTCTGCCACTCTACCTACCCACGCCCCCACCCAATTCCTGGACCTTGTCTCCTTTTCTGCCCCTTGTTGCCAAACCTCTAATGGGGTTCCCTTCAAGACACTGCTTCTGTAGACTTGTCACCCACCAGAATTGTTACTCTAGTGCTGATAATGCCTCTGTGCTCCCCCCGCCCCGCCGGCTGTTCTCACTTCTTACTGTCTGCCCTTTCCTTCAGAGACTCTTTTCTAAAAGATATTTCTAGTTCTTTTGTTGAGTGTCCATGAGATATGTTTTAAAGTCTGTCCAACAGAGGCTTTTTTTTGGTTCGCTGATAATGGTTTATTTAACTAGATAAAGACGTGTAGGCTCACACTGGGGCTCCTTAGCACTCTGAAGGACTTCATTGTGTACCGGCAACTGCTGTTGCTGATGCAAAGCCTCTTGTTGGTCTGATTCATGTTCTTCTCTAGATGATCTGGCTTTTCTCTCTGATTTTCTCAGTACCTGCCTCAGCACCAGGACACAGGCAGCTGCTTTGTTTCCAACCTTTGTTCAAGAGCAAGAAGCACAGTTGTGGCTCACACCTCCCATTCTGTAGTGTCTAGTAGGTCAGAATCAAGCCTCAGGAGATGCAGGTGCCCACAGATTTCCAGCATTTCAACACTGTCACAAGGGGTGGATTATTTTATTATCTTGGTCCAGACTCAGTGAGGTTTTCCTTTCTGAAGACTCTCATCCTGTTCTCTGTTTTTTGGTTTTAGAACTGTTAGATATACCCTGTACATACTTGATGGCTCTTGACTTTCCTTTCAGACTTTTTTTTTTTTTTTTTCTAATCTCCATCTCTCTGTGCCATATTCTGTATTCAGGGAAATTTCTTTAAGTCTGTCTTTTTAAAAATGATATACTGAGGTGTGAAATTCATACAATCTAAAATTGAACCGTTATTTTTTCTTTTGAGATGGAGTTTCACTCTTGTCGCCCAGGCTGGAGGGCAGTGGCGTGATCTCAGCTCACTGCAACCTCCATCTCCCAGGTTCAAGAGATTCTCCTGCCTCAGCCTCCCAAGTAGCTGGGATTACAGGCATGCGCCACCAAGGCTGGCTAACTTTTTGTATTTTTAGTAGAGACGGGATTTCTCCATGTTGGTCAGGCTGGTCTCAAACTCCTGACCTCAGGTGATCTGCCTGCCTCAGCCTCCCCCAAAATTGAACATTTTAAAGTAAACATTTTGCTGCATTTTTTCCATTCACAATGTCATGCACCCACCACCTCCAGAAAAAAAATTAAAAATTAGCTGGGCATGGTGGCATACACCTGTAATCCTAGCTGCTTGGTATGCCAAGGGAGGAGGATCTGTTAAGCCCAGGAGATTGAGGGTACAGTGAGCTATGATTGCACCACTGCACTCCAGCCTGAGCAAAAGAGCAGAACTCTGTCTCTTCAATAAAAAAAATATGTAATAATAGCAAGAGTGTAGTTACATGTGTTGATCTTCGTTGAGGTTGAGGACAACGGCAAAATATTGATGGCAAAGATATTAACACTCAGATATATCCTAGCAAAAATGAAAGCTTTTTAAAATTATATTATTAAAAATTAATAGTTTTCTTCCTTAGTGTTATGAACTGGAATTATGAGCAAAGAATAATAATGTATGTTACAAGTTTTATTGACTCTACTTCCATTTGTTCACACCTCCCATGATTTTTCATACTTTTTTTTTTTTTTTTTTTTTAAGATGGAGCCTCACTCTGTCGCCCAGGCTGGAGTGCAGTGGCACGATCTTGGCTCACTGCAACTTCCGCCTCCTGGGTTCAAGCGATTCTCCTGCCTCAGCCTCCCAAGTAGCTGGTACTACAGGCACATGCCGCCCCACCCAGCTCATTTTTTTTTTATTTTTTATTTTAGTAGAGACAGGGTTTCACCTTGTTGCCCAGGCTGGTCTCGAACTTCTGAGCTCAGGCAATCCGCCTGCCTTGACTCCCAAAGTGCTAGGACTACAGGTGTAAGCCACCACGCCCGGCCAATTCTTCATACTTACTACCATTCCTAGCAAGCTTAACTGTTCTTTGCCTAACTTTTTTTCATTAGCTAAGACTATATGAATTGAGGAGCTCAGTGAATAAGGTTTGAAATTAAAAATGCCTAACCTTGCACATTCTGTCATCTTCTTTTACAAGATCATTCCCAGTGACCCCTTCTGGGTGCCAACTACTGAGGAGGAGTACTTGCACTTCGGGGAGAAGGCTGACTCTGAGAACCAGGCCCGGAAGTACATGAACGCGGTACGAAAGCGGAAGGGGCTCTATGTGGAAGAAAAGATTGTGGAGCATGCAGAAAAGCAGAGGACACTCAGCAAAAATAAGTAGCTATCTACTATTGGTGGATTCTTTTCCTTATAGTGAATTAAAAAGTATCATCAAGGGTTTAATATTGGGAAAATTTCTTTTTGCCACATTATCTGTGTATTCACTTTTAATAAAGTTGATCCATATAAATATTTTAAAGAGGATGTTAGAGAACATGTTCTCCAAGTGTGTTTTTAATTGGTTCTGGTTCAAGGCAAGAAGGTATAAATATTGCAGTGATGATTTATGACTGCCCTGTGTATAACCCCAGCAGTAAGATGTGTGGTCAGGGCTACCCACTTGGTGGTGGGGAGGTGATGTGCAGACCCACAGTGGGCAGTCTCCTCTGCACTGAGCAGCCACTCCGGGACTCACATTGTTTCTGCCTGTCATCACAGTGTCATAATTCTGAGTACATCGTCCACATAAACATCATGTGTGAATTTCAGAGTGGAAACATTTCATATTTAATCAGTGAATCACAGCATTTAACATTGTTTGGAGAGACCGCATACTTGAGAGAGCAGCTGCTTTTTAGTTAAACCAAGTCACCGTTACAGCTCATCCATCTTATGGTGTTGTCTAGCAAAACAGTATCATGTTGAATAGTTAGCCTGTAAATCTTCTGCTTTTACACCCACTCATAAATTTTATCATTCCTATTTAAATCAGTATTAATGGGAGTTATCCATATACCTTTTTCTTTTTTTAATAAAAAAGGTAAATTTCTATAATTTTATTTGCTATTTCCTTTTAGCCTTACTTAGCTAATGTGCATGAGGTTATGGCTTTATTGTAAATATTTTTTCTAAATCTCAGTTGCCTCCTTCAGGATGATCTTCATATAAGGAACAAATGCAGTTCAGACAAAAATAGATTTTATATTTTTTGATGTTGCATAATTTTTATAGCCACTTAAAAGAAGGATTCCTTTTCATAGCATAAAATTATCAGACCAGACTTTGTTTTTAAAATATTTTAATGAGTTTTCATAATAAACACTATTATAGACATTTTATCTTTAAATCTTCAGAGCCCTGGCATAGCTAGTCAAATCTAGTTGACCTAGACTTTGGGGAAAATGTGGCTGGATAATTCACTGTTTAATTTCAACAGATTATAATAGCTGAGTTAGTTTAGGAGAGTTATATCATCTATTGGTTTATTTGAAAACTTTGATAACATAGGAAAAACTAGCACTTCAATTTATAGCATTTGTAAATAACATCATTCAAACTGCCAGATGTGCTATAAAATGTATACTTAGATCAGCAAATTTTGCATTTAATAGAGAAAAGAGGCATAACCCAGAAAAAGCTGGAGAAAAAGATGCTCTTTCTGCAGTCTGTTGGGCCCTGACAGATGTGCCAGTGTGGGGGAAGTGACATGTCGAGTTGAGAGATTGTCTCTTTTCCTTCTCCATGTTTGAGGGAGATAATAATGAACAGGAAAGTGGCCACAAAGAGGCAGACCAAGGGATAGAGCCAATCTTCCATCTAAATAACCTACCTTATTGTGTAATTCATGATGAGACCTCAGTCATTGAAACCCCGTCCCCTTCTGTGACAGCATAGTAAGACTACGTTTTTACTGTGTCCAATGCCATGTCCAAACCCTAGCCTCTGTTTGTTGAATTCAGTAGAAGCCAGCCAAAATGTTGTCAGTCCACAAGTAGAAGTGGGCTGGCTTCCACAAGTAGAAGTGGGCTGGCTTTTACAGAGGGGCTGGCTTTGTATACTCATTTATAGATAGGCTTCAGAGACAGTGAGGAAGGCTAGGTTGAGGAAGCCACAAAACCAGGGCTCTCACTCTTGGAGAATTTTTTGCATTGGGGTCCAGAGGTAGCTATCCTTCTACTCAGGGGACAGGCATAGACAACACCAACATAATGCCTTTTCCCAGCCATCCCTGGAGTCGGTGGGTGAGGGGAGGAGACTCTGGGAAGGGCCTGGGCTCCAGCCCCTACTGGAGGATGAGCTGCAAGCAGTCTGGAGACCATCACCAATGCCCTCTGACAGGGAGGCTGTTTCCTGTGTCAGATTTTCCATAGACTGGAAGGGAAATTCCCTTCTATTGGAACTTTAGTGAAAAATGCCTGGCATTTCTCACTAAATGGGCAATTCTCCTGCCTCAGCCTCCTAAGTGGGATTATAGGTGCGTGCCACCATGCCCAGCTGATTTTTTTGTATTTTTAGTAGGGACAGGGTTTCACCATGCTGTCCAGGCTGGTCTCGAACTCCAGGTCAGGGACTTTTTATATGTATTTGATCCTCACACTTGTTATATGAAACAGGGATAAGGAAATTCATTAGAGCCTGGTGAAAGTTAAGTTCACAGCCCACGCTCCCATTTTTCATTCCATCGTACCTCTTGGTAAGCCCTGCTGTAGTGCATTACACAAAGATTCCCATGATTATTGCCTGATACTGTTAGGATCAGAGAAGTCATCAGTAGATGCTGAATATTCACTATGGTAGAGGAGGACTTGGGGGCATCTTTATTTCTATTCTGTGCCTTGAACTTAGGTAAAGCTACCAATGTCCAAGGTTCAAAATCATTATCTGTACTGACTCAGTTTTATTGACCTGTAAGTTTAGAAAAATAATGGATTTCAGAAATTAGGTTAACCTTTGTACTTGGAGCTGAGAACAGGGATCTGGATGTAAAAGATCTCTTTTCTCCTACCTTAGAAAAGCCAAATAAGGCTCAGAGCTATGGCGAGCTTGTCCCAGGAGTCAAAGCCCTTCAGATGAATAGATTATCAAATCTGGGAATTAGAAGGTCTTCCGTTGTCAAGTAGTCAAACTCTTCCTTCCTTATTAAGGCAAAGAACATTGTACACTTTCTGAGCTAGAAAAACATTCGTTAAAATAAAGACAAGAATTTATTTATTTATTGAGACAAGGTCTCTCTCTGTTGCCCAGGCTTATTAAGGCAAAGAACATTATACGCTTTCTGAGCTAGAAAACAGTTCATCAAAATAAAGACAAGAACTTGTTTGTTTGTTTGTTTGTTTATTGAGACAAGATCTCACTCTGTTGCCCAGGATAGAGGGCAGTGGTGCCATCACAGCTTACTGCAGCCTTGACCTCCCAGGCTCAAGTGATCCTCTCATCTCAGCCTCCCTAGTAGCTGGGACTACAGGCGTATGCCACCATGCCTGACTAACTTTTATATTACTTGCAGAGACAGGGTCTTGCCATGTTGCCCAGACTGGTCTGAAATGCCTGAGCTCAAGTGATCCGCCCACCTCGCTTCCCAAAGTGCTGAGATTACAGTCATGACCCACCGCACCTGGCACCTGGCCAAAGACAATAATTTAGATCAGGTTCTAAAAACAAGATAATGAACACATGAAACAGACCATGGAAGCACTAAGACCTTCTTTTGATCCTGTTTTATGTATAAAGGGCCTGCAGCCCAGAGGGCATCTTCTAGTTTTAGGAATAAATTTTCCACTTTGTGGCAAATCTGTCTTGCAGGTCACAAGCAGAGCCATTTGCAATAGCCTTTAGGGAGCCAAGGTAGCTCCTACCAAAGAAGAGGGGCGAGAAGGAGTGAGGGGGAGGAAGAGAAATAAAGGTTCCCCAGAAACACCAGAAAGGGCCTGCCCTCCCAACTTGGACATCTCTGGGCCAGAGGTGAGGGCGCAGACTTGATCGTGAATAATGGGGATGGGATTTGTTACCAGCCGCAGGTCCTCTGGGCCTTCTGGCCTTACTGAGGAAATTCCAGAGAGCCAGGCCATTGGATTCAGCCCCACAGGTCCTCCCTTGGTCCACCTCACCCTTACCACCCTCAAGGGCTGGGATTGTTTGGCTTGGGGAATCACATTTAGCCTGTGGGTTTTATACATCTCTGCCAGGTATTTGGATCTGCCTATGCCTAAGATTATTTTGTATGATTCAAGTTCATGGCAAAAAGACGTAACAGCTCTAATTCTCCTGTCCCAGATTTCACTGTGATCTCATCGAAAGAATCAACCTTTAATATGCAGTTTTAAGTGCCTTTTTACCTCAGCTGCAGCTTCTGCCTTTTTGCAGAATCAATGATCTTGAATTTGTATTTATTAATTTACAAATTCCACTATTTTCAAATTGTAGAACTTTTTCCAAAGAATTACTTATGTTGTCTTTTTGAGGAAAACATTCCAGTTGAGCCACAAAGCCCTGATGTTGTACTATATAGCGATGGGATCAGGTACAAGGAGACAAGAGTTGAGAAGCAAGAGAGTCCTGGGTTCTGTCACTTCTAGCCAACGCGGGGCAACTCAATCTCTTTAAGCTTTACATACCTCATATTTAAGATAGGGGATAATTCCCCATATGCTGTGGGGAGGAGTAAATGAAATAATCTGTGTTAGGACACAGTACCTGGCATATGGTGCCCAATATATTAAAAAGAATTGTTGTTGCTGTGTTTATTACAATTTTTAGGCAGTGCAAATGCACTGAGAAGGTATATGAATTCAGACCAATTAAAGAATCAGTTAATCTAGTGTGACAAAAATTCAAACCACATATTTACTTTATTTTTCTCTAATGATGCCTTCCTGTCCAGCTAGCCTTGAACAGTCTAGGCCTGGGAAGGAGGATGACCTACACTCTATTCCATTGCATTTCCTAGAGGTCAGATTTTACACTATAGTCAATGCCCCTGTCAGATTAGGAGCTGTCTGTCCCCAAGGCATAGCAGGTGGGACTGGCTACCTCAGGACCCCAATGCAGTTGGCTTTTGGACAGTGGCCCTGCTACTCAAAACAAAGCAAATAAGCCCTCCCACCCCTTGCCAGTGTCACGTGCACACAGGGCTGCCAGCTGCCCTTCATTCATTCCTTGTGAATCCCCAACAGTCACTGGTGACAGCTGAAAGAGGAGCTCCTGGGAAGTGCTTAGCAGCACCATGTGGGCTTGACTTAGCAAGTGTTGAACAAGAAACAATTTCTTGTCTGCATGGCCCTCCCTGGCATTCCCAGTTCCTGAACCAACCCTACCCCCAACTCCGTTTCTCTCCCCTCTGCTTTGGAAGCAGCACCCATGCCTACTCTGATCCTCGCCTCAGACCTGGAAAGTTTAAACTCCACTGTGCCCTATTCTCACCTGTCTTCCCACAACTGCCAGGCCACCATTTCTCTCACTTTTTAACCCCATTTTGGCTTCATTTTCTTTGCTCTCCATTCTGGACCCTAATACCAGTCTGTCCAAAGACTCACCAACACACTGATCATCTTCCCCATCCAGCCACACCCACCAAACACAGCCATTCCTCCACACTGACTTTCTTGGAGGCACCTGATGCCTTCATTGCCAGAGCCAAAGTTTACTCTCAGTCAGTCCCCTGCACCTCTTCAACACCTCTGCCACCGTGGCCCCTCCCTCCTTTCAAAGAGCAGGAGGGACAGGGAACCATAGAGGAAGCAGTTCATAGAAAAGCAGCAAGTGGGGGTAGGGCGGAGCAAGATGGCCGAATAGGAACAGCTCCAGTCTCCAACTCCCGGCACGAGTGACACAGAAGACCGGTGATTTCTGCATTTTCAGCTGAGGTACTGGGGTCATCTCACTGGGGAGTGCCGGACAATCGGTGCTGGTCAGCTGCTGCAGCCCGACCAGTGAGAGCTGAAGCAGGGCGAGGCATTGCCTCCCTGGGAAGTGCAAGGGGGAAGGGAATCCCTTGTCCTAGCCAGGCGAACTGAGACACACAACACCTGGAAAATCGGGTAATTCCCACCCCAATACTGCGCTTTAAGCAAACGGGCACACCAGGAGATTATACCCACACCTGGCTGGGAGGGTCCCACGGCCACGGAGCCTCCCTCATTGCTAGCACAGCAGTCTGCGATCTAACCACAAGGCAGCAGCGAGGCTGGGGGAGGGGCGCCCGCCATTGCTGAGGCTTAAGTAGGTAAACAAAGCAGCTGGGAAGCTCAAACTGGGTGGAGCTCACAGCAGCTCAAGGAAACCTGCCTGTCTCTGTAGACTCCTCTGGGGACAGGGCACAGCTAAAAAACAACAGGGGAAGCAGCAGAGGCCTGCGCAGACCCGAACGACTCTGACTGCTTTGAAGAGAGCACTGGATATCCCAACACGGAGGCTGAGATCTGAGAATGGACAGACTGCCTGCTCAAGTGGGTCCCTGAGCCCTGAGTAGCCTAACTGGGAGACATCCCCCACTAGGGGCAGTCTGACACCCCACACCTCATAGGGTGGAGTACACCCCTGAGAGGAAGCTTCCAAAGTAAGAATCAGACAGATACACTCGCTGTTCAGCAATATTCTATCTTCTGAAACCTCCGCTGCTGATACCCAGGCAAACAGGGTCTGCAGTGGACCTCAAGCAATCTCCAACAGACCTACAGCTGAGGGTCCTGACTATTAGACGGAAAACTACCAAACAGGAAGAACACCTATACCAAAACCCCATCAGTACGTCACCATCATCAAAGACCAGAGGCAGATAAAACCACAAAGATGGGGAAGAAGCAGGGCAGAAAAGCAGGAAATTCAAAAAATAAGAGCGCATCTCCCCCTGCAAAGGAGCGCAGCTCATCGCCAGCAACGGATCAAAGCTGGTCAGAGAATGACTTTGACGAGATGAGAGAAGAAGGCTTCAGTCCATCAAGCTTCTCAGAGCTAAAGGAGGAATTACGTAACCAGTGCAAAGAAACTAAAAATCTTGAAAAAAGAGTGGAAGAATTGATAGCTAGAATAATTAATGCAGAGAAGGTCATAAATGAAATGACAGAGATGAAAACCATGACACGAGAAATATGTGACAAATCCACAAGCTTCAGTAACCGACTTGATCAACTGGAAGAAAGAGTATCAGCGATTGAGGATCAAATGAATGAAATGAAGTGAGAAGAGAAACCAAAAGAAAAAAGAAGAAAAAGAAATGAACAAAGCCTGCAAGAAGTATGGGATTATGTAAAAAGACCAAATCTACATCTGATTGGGGTGCCTGAAAGTGAGGGGGAAAATGGAACCAAGTTGGAAAACAATCTGCAGGATATCATCCAGGAGAACTTTGCCAACCTATTAGGGCAGGCCAACATTCAAATTCAGGAAATACAGAGAACACCACAAAGATACTCCTCGAGAAGAGCAACTCCAAGACACGTAATTGCTAGATTCACCAAAGTTGAAATGAAGGAAAGAAAATCTTAAGGGCAGCCAGAGAGAAAGGTCAGGTTACCCACAAAGGGAAGCCCATCAGACTAACAGCAGATCTCTCGGCAGAAACTCTACAAGCCAGAAGAGAGTGGGGGCCAATATTCAACGTTCTTAAAGAAAAGAATTTTAAACCCAAAATATCATATCCAGCCAAACTAAGTTTCATAAGTGAAGGAGAAATAAAATCCTTTACAGATAAGCAAATGCTTAGAGATTTTGTCACCACCAAGCCTGCCTTACAAGAGACCCTGAAGGAAGCCCTAAACATGGAAAGGAACAACCAGTACCAGCCATTGCAAAAACATGCCAAAATGTAAAGACCATCAAGGCTAGGAAGAAACTGCATCAACTAACGAGCAAAATAACCAGTTAATATCATAATGGCAGGATCAAGTTCACACATAACAATATTAACCTTAAATGTTAATGGACTAAATGCTCCAATTAAAAGATACAGACTGGCACACTGGATAAAGAGTCAAGACCCATCAGTCTGCTGTATTCAGGAGACCCATCTCACATGCAGAGACACACATAGGCTCAAAATAAAGGGATGGAGGAAGATCTACCAAGCAAATGGAGAGCAAAAAAAAAGCAGGGGTTGCAATCCTAGTCTCTGATAAAATAGACTTTAAACCATCAAATATCAAAAGAGACAAAGAAGGCCATTACATAATGGTAAAGGGATCAATTCAACAGGAAGAGCTAACTATCCTAAATATATATGCACCCAATACAGGAGCACCCAAATTCATAAAGCAAGTCCTTAGAGACTTACAAAGAGACTTAGACTCCCATACAATAATAATGGGAGACTTCAACACTCCACTGTCAACATTAGACAGATCAACGAGACAGAAAGTTAACAAGGATATCCAGGAATTGAACTCATCTCTGCACCAAGTGGACCTAATAGACATCTTTAGAACTCTCCACCCCAAATCAACAGAATATACATTCTTCTCAGCACCACATCGCACTTATTCCAAAATTGACCACATAATTGGAAGTAAAGCACTCCTTAGCAAATGTAAAAGAACAGAAATTATAACAAACTGTCTCTCAGACCACAGTGCAATCAAACTAGAACTCAGGACTAAGAAACTCAATCAAAACCACTCAACTACATGGAAACTGAACAACCTGCTCCTGAATGACTACTGGGTACACAACGAAATGAAGGCAGAAATAAAGATGTTCTTTGAAACCAATGAGAACAAAGATACAACATACCAGAATCTCTGGGACACATTTAAAGCAGTGTGTAGAGGGAAATTTATAGCACTAAATGCCCACAAGAGAAAGCTGGAAAGATCTAAAATTGACACTCTAACATCACAATTAAAAGAACCGGAGAAGCAAGAGCAAACACATTCAAAAGCTAGCAGAAGTCAAGAAATAACTAAGATCAGAGCGGAACTGAAGGAGATAGAGACACAAAAACCCCTCCAAAAAATCAATGAATCCAGGAGTTGGTTTTTTGAAAAAATCAACAAAATTGACAGACCGCTAGCAAGACTAATGAAGAAAAGAGAGAGGAATCAAATAGACGCAATAAAAAATGATAAAGGGGATATCACCACGGACCCCACAGAAATACAAACTACCATCAGAGAATACTATAAACACCTCTATGCAAATCAACTAGAAAATCTAGAAGAAATGGATAATTTCCTGGATACTTACACTCTTCCAAGACTAAACCAGGAAGAAGTTGAATCCCTAAATTGACCAATAGCAGGCTCTGAAATTGAGGCAATAATTAATAGCCTACCAACCAAAAAAAGTCCAGGACCAGATGGATTTACAGCTGAATTCTACCAGAGGTACAAAGAGGAGCTGGTACCATTCCTTCTGAAACTATTCCAATCAATTGAAAAAAAGGGAATCCTCCTTAACTCATTTTATGAGGCCAGCATCATCCTGATACCAAAGCCTGGCAGAGACACAACAAAAAAAGAAAATTTTAGACCAATCGCCTGATGAACATCGATGCAAAAATCCTCAATAAAATACTGGCAAACCAGATTCAGCAGCACATCAAAAAGCTTATCCACCATGATCAAGTGGGCTTCATCCCTGGGATGCAAGGCTGGTTCAACATTCGCAAATCAATAGACGTAATCCAGCATGTAAACAGAACCAAAGACAAGAACCACATGATTATCTCAATAGATGCAGAAAAGGCTTTTGACAAAATTCAACAGCCTTCATGCTAAAAACGCTCAATAAATTCGGTATTAATGGAACGTACCTCAAAATAATAAGAGCTATTTATGACAAACCCACAGCCAATATCATACTGAATGGGCAAAAACTGAAAAATTCCCTTTGAAAACTGGCACAAGACAGGGATGCCCTCTCTCACCACTCCTATTCAACATAGTGTTGGAAGTTCTGGCTAGGGCAATCAGGCAAGAGAAAGAAATCAAGGGTATCCAGTTAGGAAAAGAAGAAGTCAAATTGTCCCTGTTTGCAGACGACATGATTGTATATTTAGAAAACCCCATCGTCTCAGCCCAAAATCTTCTTAAGCTGATAAGCAACTTCAGCAAAGTCTCAGTATACAAAATTAATGTGCAAAACTCACAAGCATTCTTATACACCAGTAACAGACAAGCAGAGAGCCAAATCAGGAATGAACTTCCATTCACAATTGCTTCAAAGAGAATAAAATACCTAGGAATCCAACTTACAAGGGATGTAAAGGACCTCTTCAAGGAGAACTACAAACCACTGCTCAGTGAAATCAAAGAGGACACTAACAAATGGAAGAACATACCATGCTCATGGATAGGAAGAATCAATATCGTGAAAATGGCCATACTGCCCAAGGTTATTTATAGATTCAATGCCATCCCCATCAAGCTACCAATGAGTTTCTTCACAGAATTGGGAAAAAAATGCTTTAAAGTTCATATGGAACCAAAAAAGAGCCCACATTGCCAAGACAATCCTAAGTCAAAAGAACAAAGCTGGAGGCATCACGCTACCTGGCTTCAAACTATACTACAAGGTTATAGTAACCAAAACAGCATGGTACTGGTACCAAAACAGAGAAATAGACCAATGGAACAGAACAGAGTCCTCAGAAATAATACCACACATCTACAGCCATCTGATCTTTGACAAACCTGAGAGAAACAAGAAATGGGGAAAGGATTCCCTATTTAATAAATGGTGCTGGGAAAATTGGCTAGCCATAAGTAGAAAGCTGAAACTGGATCCTTTCCTTGCTCCTTATATGAAAATTAATTCAAGATGGATTAGAGACTTAAATGTTAGACCTAATACCATAAAATCCCTAGAAGAAAACCTAGGTAGTACCATTCAGGACATAGGCATGGGCAAGGACTTCATGTCTAAAACACCAAAAGCAACAGCAGCAAAAGCCAAAATTGACAAATGGGATCTAATTAAACTAAATAGCTTCTACACAGCAAAAGAAACTACCATCAGAGTGAGCAGGCAACCTACAGAATGGGAGAAAATTTTTGCAATCTACTCATCTGACAAAGGGCTAATATCCAGAATCTACAAAGAACTCAAACAAATTTACAAGAAAAAAACAAACAACCCCATCAAAAAGTGGGCAAAGCATATGAACACACATTTCTCAAAAGAAGACATTCATACAGCCAACAGACACATGAAAAAATGCTCATCATCACTCGCCATCAGAGAAATGCAAATCAAAACCACAATGAGATACCATCTCACACCAGTTAGAATGGCAATCATTAAAAAGTCAGGAAACAACAGGTGCTGGAGAGGATGTGGAGAAATAGGAACACTTTTACACTGTTGGTGGGATTGTAAACTAGTTCAACCATTATGGAAAACAGTATGGCGATTCCTCAAGGATCTAGAACTAGATGTACCATATGACCCAGCCATCCCACTACTGGGTATATACCCAAAGGATTATAAATCATGCTGCTATAAAGACACATGCACACGTATGTTTATTGTGGCACTATTCACAATAGCAAAGACTTGGAATCAACCCAAATGTCTATCTGTGACAGACTGGATTAAGAAAATGTGGCACATACACACCATGGAATATTATGCAGCCATAAGAAAGGATGAGTTTGCATCCTTTGTAGGGACATGGATGCAGCTGGAAACCATCATTCTTAGCCAACTATCACAAGAACAGAAAACCAACCACCGCATGTTCTCACTCATAGGTGGGAACTGAACAATGACATCACTTGGACTCGGGAAGGGCAACATCACACATCGGGGCCTATCATGGGGAGGGGGGAGGGGAGTGGGATTGCATTGGGAGTTATACCTGATATAAATGACAAATTGATGGGTACTGATTAGTTGATGGGTGCAGCACACCAACATGGCACAAGTATACATATGTAACAAACCTGCACGTTATGCACATGTACCCTAGAACTTAAAGTATAATAAAAAATATATATATATAAAAATTTAAAAAATAAAAAGAAAAGCAGCAAGTGTGGGTGCTGCAGTCACTCAGGAACAGCCCCCAGGGCACCCACCACGTGGGTCAGCACAGGCAGCCTGGTGCCCAGTGAATTGAGCCCAGCAGGAGGAACCTGATGAGCAGCACCCACAGTGACAGGGAAGGACCAGAACCTTCTAGGAATGTGACAGTGGGCTTCAAGGCTGAGGGAGTAAATCTGTAGAGTGGATGAACGTCCCCTGCTCTGTCCTGATTGAACATTTGGAGGCAACAGATACATCAGAAATGGCTTTCAAAGCCTAGTCTAGAGGAGCTCGCCTCTGCATGCGCCCACCCCACCCCCAAACTGAACAGTTCACCCTGCAGGACGTCTGCTGCTATAGAGAAGAGAGACTGTAAGAGGGGACAAGGCCCAGGGAGCTGCCCTAGACCAGACTCCAAGGGACCAATGCCAAGTTGTACGAAGTCCATTGGCAAAGGACTTGAGAGTTGGGAGGGACATTTTGTTAAATAGGGGTCCCTCGATACCTGTTGGATCCTAGGTTTGGGTTATTCATATCCACAGTAACTCTAAGTTTTCTCCTGTGCAGTAGGCAGGAGGGGAGACCCTTTGGAAACAGCACCCTGCTTTGCTTTCGGGAAATCACATCATCTCTACTCAGTCCATGAGGTTTGCATGGGTTTGACCATACCACACCTGCATATGATCCAGGCTTGGACAGTCATTCAAGTTCCTTGGCCTCAATGGAATGAATGTGTGACCCAAGATGGTCCCAGGGAGTGTCAGCCTCAGGGCTTTTGGGAAAGAGGCACCACAGTTTTGGGTTTTTTGTTTTTGTTTTGTTTTTGTTTTTTCTTTAAGAAGGAGTTTTGCTCTGTCACCCAGGCTGGAGTGCAGTGGTGCAATCTCAGCTCATTGCAACCTCCACCTCCCGTGTTCAAGTGATTCTCATGCCTCAGCCTCCCGAGTAGCTGAGATTACAAGCACGCACCACCACACCCATCTCATTTTTGTATTGGTAGTAGAGGTGGGGTTTCACCATGTTGGCCAGGGTGGTCTCAAACTCCTGGCCTCAGGTGAACTCCCCACCTGGACCCCCAAAAGTGCTGGGATTACAAGCATGAGCCACTGCACCCGGCTGTACCACAGTTTTTAATTAAAACTGCTATGTCAATAAAAACACCTGGGCTGCTGGCAGCCATCTTTGTCACATGACATGATCCTACTAGAGAAGGAAGCTAGCATAGGAAAGTAGAGCTGAAAGATGAGGAGGGACCAATTTCTGATAGCATTGTTTTGAGCATCTGAATTCTGTACCTTACCCCTGGACTTTTAGTTTCACGAGACAATAAGTTCCCCCTGTTGTTTGTTTAAATCAATTTCAATTGTCCATCACAAGTAATGAAGAGTCTTGACCAAGATAACACCTTTGATCATGCCACCCGCCCGCCAAAAAATGTCTGGTGGTTCCCCATTGTCCCCACACCCTCGCCCTGTCTCCTCTTCATCTTTCAAAATCTGTCTCTAGTGCCATCTTCATTAGGATGTCACCTTCCCTGTGGCTAACCCAACTTGAGCTTGTCTTTATCTGAAGCCCAGAGTATTTTTATCTCTTTTATGGTATCCACCATGTTCTGATAAGTGGAGTAGTGATTTGTGTATGGGTCTTATCCCATCTACTTATTTGAAAGCCGCTTGAGTGTAAAAATTTTCCTACCATTCTGTGCCTTGCTTAGCAAATCCTAGTAGAAGTGTGGTGACTAGGCTACAAATATACATGTAGTCAGGTAAAACTACATCAAAAACACAGGTCTCCTGGCTCACATTCCAGTGCTTCTCCCAATATGTGACTCTTACTGAGGGTAAAGTCTGAGTAGTGTGGACAAGTTACAAAGCAGGGTTCTCAAAGTGCGATATCCCCTGACCAGCAACATCAGCATCACCTGGGAGCCTGTGAGTCATGCAGATTCTCAGCCTTCACCTCAGATCTCCTGAATCAAATTCTGGGTGTGGGCCCAGCAAGCTGTATTTTAACAAGTCCTCCAAGTAACTCTGACACATGCTCCAGTCTGAGAACCACTGCTGATATTTCAGTTGACATTTAAAATAATATATTTCACTTTTTGAAATGTTTAACTACTTCGTGATTTACAGATTAAAATGCACACTATTCATCTTGAGTCTCATGTTAAGTAAAATTTGCAAAGCATCATTTGGGAATTAATTTTCTTCTACTTCACAGTAGATATAGAAATTCTTAAGTCTTTCTGCATGTATACACGGTTGTTTTAGGATTGGGATTCTCAAACTGAAGGTGAGAGAACTGACAAAAAAAAATCTATTTAATTCTTTTAAAGAGCATCCATATAGTGTTCATTCTGGGCAGAATATTGATGGACAAAGGAAGGAGCTGTTTGCCTTTCAAACCCAGTAAGGACCAGAAAGGGAGGAATGGAGTGTCTTTACCAGCTTAGAGATCTGGGGCACTTATAAAAGTACTTTTAAGGAGAAAGGATTGGATCAAACGGAAAAGGTTGTTTGAACATCAGATTTAGATGTTTCCTTTTTTATTTGCCCTAATTTAAAAAAAAAAAAAAGTGACCTTATGAGCTGTCTAGTTGTGAGTTTTTATACCCCCCTTCCTTCTTTTATCTTTTTTTTTTTTAAAGAAAATATCTAGAAAAATCAGTGCTGGGAGAATTTTTCTGTCATGTGTTTCATGTGAGATCATTGAAAATACACACTTTCCACTTCATATACTTTTTCTTTCAAAGGGATTTTCTTTTATTCAAACAACTTCACTTTTGAGAATGTCAATTAGAGGTGAATTCATTTGGCCATTTTCAGAGGCTTCGAAGTATTTTTTTTTTAATTGCCAACTCCACCCCCAGTTCTTCCAAGTTAATAGGATTTAGCATTTGGAATGGAGTTCAATACAGAAAAAGTGGTGATCACTGGGCAACTTTTTCTCTGAAAAAGGCAGAAGTACTGTCAGGTCTGAGACCTCCTGGTCTCTGGGCTTCTCTCTTTGAGAGCTATTTTCCTCCCCTGAAAAGGTTAAGATTTCCTAAGTAATGTGCAAGGAGCCCTACTCATATGTAACCTGAATTTACCAGTCTGACAAGATCACTGGCCTAATGGCCCTGTTAATATAGGACCTCCAGCCCCTTCCTCCCACTCCCAAATATTTCAGGGGGCTCCCAAGGGTGTCTCACATAGGCTCATGATCAAATCTGCTTTCTCTGGGCACTGTTCTGAAGGGGCTCCACTGCTCCTACCCCTCCCCAACCTGTGACTTCTTCACTATTTCTCACCTGCACCCCAGTCCCTTGCCAGCTTTTGCTATCCCATGCTGCTGCCAGAGCTGTGGAAATGGACTTTTTAAATCTTTTCCCCTTTGCATTTTATTGGTGAAGTCTCAAAGCAGTGGGCCCTGTGTTGCAAGGATTTGTGGAGTTTTGAGTGAATTGGCGCCTTGGCACCTGCTCTCTATTAGAATCCAGAGAGGTGCTCTTACAGTCCAACTTGGGACAGATTCAAATAGTATCATCAGCTATACTCAAAATTATTGCTCCCTTCTGTTACTCAACCAATTGTTTGCCACCTTGTCATTGTATCTGTTTCTCCCAGAAGGTTCCTCAGAATCCCCAACAAATAGACTTTTTTAGGTCCTGTCCCACTAACCCATCAGCCAAGGCCAAGCAAGCCTGCACCTCGGCAATAAACAACCTGATGTCTCCTAAACTGGTGCGGCTCAAATTTGGCTGCAGATTTGAATGACCTGTGGAGCTTTAAAAATCACTGATGCCTGGACTTTACTGCCAGAATTTCAGATTCAATGAGTTTTTGGGTATGGCCTGGGCATCAAGAGATTAATAGCTCCACAGATGACTCTAATGTGAGACCAATTTGGAGAACCACTGCCTTAAGTACCTGTCCTCTCATTTATCACAGCCACCCCATTAGGTGGCCACTGTTTGTTACCCAATCTCCAGAAATTGAAGCCCAAAGAGATGGAGTTACCTTTCTTAGGGTCACACAACCTAGTAAGTAGAGAAATATATCACCTAGAATTCTGTCCGACTGCATAGAACAGAAACCCAAGTAAGAGTCTTCAGCAAGATGTTTGTTTCTCTCATATAGGAGAAATCTGGAGGAGGCTGTTCAAAACTAGTAGGGTGACTGACTACACAGTCATCAGGGACCAAGGTTCTTTCTGTCTTTCTGATACACTGCCCTACAGACGGCTTCCATCCTCAAGTTTGCTTGTGATTTCTGGTGGCTACTGGAGCCCTCAACTTTACTTCCATATTTTGAGTAGGAAGGGCAAAATGTTGTCTTCAGCTGAGAAAACTCTCTGTAAAGTCTTCCAGAAGCCCCCAAAACAACTTTAATTGACATTCCATTAGCTGCCCAGGTTAGGGTGGGCAAGGTAGGTTGGGAAACATGTCCATTTTAGAGTTCATTAGAGGGGAGAAGGGCAGCATGGTTATTAGCTAACCAGCAGTCTTTGCCCCATTAAGCCCAGTTGTTAACTCAGATCTGACTCTATCCAGGCTCTTCAAAATCAGTTACTAGGATTTAGTGAGACAAATTAACATTTTAAAATAGCAGCTTGTAGAAAGCATATTCGGCGATCATGCTCTTGGTTTCATATTTGCTCTGTGCAGTGCTCTGAAAAGTTTAGTCTGGTTCACTTTTAATGATCAAAATATTTTCAGACCTGCAACTTTAACTATTAAAAGGAATCTCAATTTCCAAAGAAAATATTAAGATAAGAGTTTTGGCATCAGTTCTGAACAGCTTAATCTGGCTCCTTGCTATATCTGTAGCTCCTTCTAAGGAGATCCCCCCCCCCCCCCCCCCCGCCAATTGTCATTATTTTTTATAATATGGTGGTAGCATTGGCTAAATGTCCATTGAGTCCATCCATAGGTAGCAGCAGGGTGAGGATTAACAACTGGACATGATATAAAGGGAGCTAGAGAGGAGCAGATATTGTTGGCAACTGTAGGCTCTGACTCTGACAAACAGCGTCAGTAAGAGGCCCTGCCCAATTTGGTAATATGTGTTAAAATGTAAGATGGTCATACACTTTAAGCTAGCCATCTTTTTAGCAGTCTCTCCTACAAAACCATGTACACAACACAGATATATCCAAACCAGGCTGTGTATAATAGCCCCCAAATGGAAAAACTCCAATGTCTCTCAGTGGAGACTTGCTTAAACTATGATACATTTGAACAGTGGATCACTAATAGCCATTAGAAAGATGGGAGATCTCTACTTAATGATCTAGAATTTAAAGATATATTGAAATGTAAAAGTTACCAAGTTACAAACTATATTTTGTTTGAATTCATTTTTATTATGTATTTATAACATATACACACATTGTTAAATGCTTAGAAGCTGGGTGCAGTGGTGCATGCCTACAGTCCCAGCTACTCAGGAGACTGCAGTAGGAGGATCACCTGAGGCCTGGAGTTCAAGGCTGGTTGTGTGCCTATGATCACACCTGTGAATAGCCACAGCACTCTAGCATGGGCAACATAGTGAGACCCCATCTCTAAAAAATAATAAAATGCCTAGAAGAACTCTGAAGACATAGTCACAAACCTATTGAATTTATCAACTGTGGATTTAATTAGGGAGCACTTTTTCTTTCTACATAATTTTTTTCTATACAGTTTTACTTTGCACATCCAACATGTATTACTTTGGTAATCAGAAAGAATCATATAGTCATGCATCACTTAATAATGGGGATACAGGCAGGCTGCCCACCCTAACCTGGGCAGCTAATGGAATGTCAATTAAAGTTGTTTTTGGGGCTTCTGGAAGACTTTACAGAGGGTTGTCTCAGCTGAAGACAAGGCGGTGGTTCACACCTGTAATCCTAGAATTTTGGGAGGCCGAGTCAGGTGGATCACGAGTTCAGGAGATTGAGACCATCCTGGCTAATACAGTGAAACCCCATCTTTACTAAAAATACAAAAAATTAGCTGGGCGAGGTGGCGGGTGCCTGTAGTCCCAGCTACTTGGGAGGCTGAGGCAGGAGAATGGCGTGAACCCGGGAGGCAGAGCTTGCAGTGAGCTGAGATCGTGCCACTGCACTGTAGCCTTGGTGATAGAGCGAGATTCCGTCTCAAAATAAATAAATAAATAAATAAAGATGCATTCTGAGAAATGCATCCTCAGGCAATTTCATCATTGCACAAACATCATAGCATGTTCTTAGACATACCTTGATGGTATAGCCTGCTATACACCTAGGCTATATGTTGTGGCCCGTTGTTCCTAGGCAGAAACCTGTATAGCATGTTACTGTACTGAATACTGTAGGCAATTATAACACAAAGGTAAGTGTTTGTGAATCTAAACAGACAAGGTAATGTGTTGGACTGCGATGGTATAATGGCTATGGCATCACTAGGTGACAGGGATTTTTTAGCTCCATTATGATCTCATGGGACTACCATTGTATATACACTTCATTGTTGACCAAAACATCATTACGCAGCGCATGACTATATAAGATAAAATACTAATGTAGTCCCGCACCATCACTTATGGATCCTACCAACCAGCGACTGAGGGGTTGTGTGTACCGGCGTCTGCATGTGAAATAGGCTGTGGTAGGTATGGATATTGTTGGAACTGCATCAAGAGGAAGAAGGCCTTGAGAGCCTGGCAAGCAAGCAGTTGAAAGTCCTAGGTGATTTGCTTTCCGGGAAATTGATTTGCTTTCCAGGAAACCGATTTGCTTTCTAGGAAACCAGGGCGAGTATTAAATGACCAGCGAGTAGGCAATGCTAGGAGCAAAACTGCACGTTTATTTTTGGTCCCCCAGCTTCAGGAAAGAAGGTGTGGGGGAGGGGTGAGGTCCGTCAGTCTCCAGCAGGGGTGGCTGGGGGAGTCACCCGGTGGAGCTCTCGGGCGGAGTTCCTACAGTCCCGACAGGAGTGAGGGCTGAGGAAGTGCGCCCCGCGCGCCCACCGGGAGCGGCTTTTATGTCCTGGGCCCGGAAGTGGGAGGGCAGTGGGCAGGACATAGGCGGGTTGGGGGCGGGGTGGTAGGCGTGGCTAGGCGGGTTCCAGTTTTTCTCCGTGGGAGGTCGGGTTGCGCCTGCACAGTCCACCTGTGTCTTTCCCCGGCGCGGGAAAGCTGACAGTGAAGAAGCCGGAACTGCGCCATCTTGCCTCCGTTCGTCCAAACAGTCCAACCTTTTATTGATAATAGTGATAAGGGGCGCTGTGGTCTGTCTGGCTACTTCCTGCTGTTAAGGGATGTCGTTAAGGTTGGGGTCTATGGTTGGTATTTGGACTTACGGATGAAGAGGCATCTGGTTGAAGGTGACGCGCGTGATCTCTTGAACTTTGGCTCGGAGAAATTTGATTAAAACAGGAGCGAGACATAAGACAAAACAGAGGATTAGTATGGGAATTAGGAATGGGCTATATAGAGTATGGTGAGAAATTGGGATGAGCGTAAGAGGTCAGGGAACATGTGGTGGTTGGGAGAGTTTGGTGAATTTGAGATGGGTAGGGGTAAGTCTAGTAGATGCCCACTGATTGTCTTCTGTGGGGGCCTTTTTAAATTGTGTTATATGGACCCAGTGCGTGTGTCCTAGAAGTCTGGCTGCTGTGTATGTAGATAGGAGGACAGTATAGGGGCCCTTCCACCTAGGCTGAAGATCTTTGGCTTGGGTATCTTTTAAGTATACTTGGTCTCCTGGGTTTGAGAGAGAGATGTGGGCTATAGGTGTCTGTTGGAGAGGGGTGTGCTAGTTCTGCATGTTGTCTCAGGAGTTGTCTCAAGAGGGTGAAGTATGGGAGATAACTTGCCAGCGGGGAAGAAAGGGTGGGTAACCGCTGGAGGGTGAGGGGCCGGCCGTAAACTAATTCAAACGGACTGAGGCCTGTTGGACTCCATGGGGCTGCTCGCAGCTGGGTTAGGGCCAGGGGAAGGAGAGTTACCCACGATTGTCGAGTCTCGAGGGAGAGTTTGGTGAGTTGCTGCTTAATGAGCCCGTTGGCATTCTCTACTTTACCAGAAGACTGAGGTCTATAAGGGATGTGGAGTTTCCAGGTGATGTGTAGGAGGACTGCCTCCTGTTGGACTACCTTGGAGATGAATGCTGGGCCGTTGTCAGACTGAAGAGTGAGCGGGAGGCCAAACCTAGGAATAATGTGTTCAGTGAGTATGGAGGCAACTATATTGGCGGTTTCTCCTGTAGTGGGATAGGCTTCTTCCTTCCTGAAAAAGTATCAACAAGGGTTAAGAGATGTTTGAATTTTTTATGCCTTGGCATGTGGGTAAAGTCAATTTGCCAATCTTCGCCTGGTTGGTGCCCTCTGAGTTGATGGCTCGGATGGGGGTTGCACAATGCACCTTGAGGATTTGTCTTTAGGCAGATAGGGCACTGCTGGTTGATTGTAAGTAAGTGTTTTTGTAGTGCTGGACAGTGGAGGAGGGGATTTAGAAAATTGTATAAGGCTTTGGGTCCTATATGTAAAGAATTATGTATGTCTGTTAGAATGGTATGGAGTTGTGTTTCAGGAATAACTAATTTGTTATCAATATATATCCAGTCATCTGAAGTTAGTTTGGCTGTTGGATTTTGTAATAGTTTGGCCTTTTCCTCTTGGGTGTAAATAGGGGTATATTGAGGAGAGAGAAAACAAATAGAGGGAAGCGTGGGGGTGGAGAATCTGGCCGCCGATTTGGCAGTGGTGTCGGCAAAGCTATTGCCAGCTGCTACCGAGTTAGATGGAGTCTGATGACCTTTACAGTGTATGATGGCTGCTCTGGAAGGCTCTGATAAAACGTCTAGCAGTTTGAGTATCTGTTTTTTGTTGACTATAGGGGTACCACTGGTGGTTAGGAACCCTCTCTCTTTCCAGATGACAGAGTGGGTGTGTGCAATCAAGAAGGCATACCTGGAGTCTGTGTATATGTTTACCGTTTTTCCTTTTGATAGGAGGAGTGCTTTGGTTAGTGCAGTGAGTTCTGCCTGCTGTGATGTGGTCCCTTGTGGTAGGGGTTTTGCCTCTAAAACTGTGGAGGAGGTAACTACTGCATATCCTGCCTGTCTGTTTCCTTGAGGGTTGATAAAGGAGCTGCCATCCACAAATAGGGTTAGTTGTGCATTCTGAAGGGGCTGATCATGCAAGTGTAGGTGGCTGGGGGGTTGAGCCTCCAGGACTTCAGGACAAGAATGTTTAGTATGAGGTGGTTTGAGAGGGTCTGGCAGTAAAGTGGCTGGATTTAGAGAGGAGCAAACTTCTAAAGTAACAGTGGGGTCTTCTATGAATAAGAGATGGAAAAGTTGGAGCCGGGATGGAGTTAAGTGGCTAATACTTTTATGAGAGATAAGATCTTGAAGGCGGTGTGTGGGGAGGACTGTTAGATTACTGCCTCTAATGAGCTTTTTCGCTTCCTGGGTCAGGCAGGCTGCCGCTGCCAATGCACGCAGACAGGGTTGCCAGCCTTGTACAGTTGGGTCTAGTTGTTTGGATAGATAGGCCACAGGGCGGTGGGTGCTGCCGACAGGCTGGGTTAAGAGACCAACTGCCACTTTCTGCCTTTCATCTGTAAAGAGTTGGAAGGGACGCTGGAAATCAGGCAGTGAGAGAGTGGGTTGTGAGAGAAGGCAAGCTTTTAAGTGGGTGAAATGAGTCGAGATTAACTTGGGGTTGGACAAAGGCCCATGTGGGGTTTCTTTAACTGCGGTGTATAAAGGTTTGGCTAAGATTCCAAAATTGGGGATCCAATATCTGAAAAAGCCTATTAGACCTAAGAAGGATTGAACTTCTTTTGCATCTTGAGGGGGAAGAAGGTTTCGTATTAGGGCCACACAGTCGGTCGTTAGTGACCGGGTTGTTGGGGTAATTTCAATTCCCAAGTATGTGACGGTTTGGCGAGAAATTTGGGCCTTGTGTTTAGATACCCTATAACCTAGTGAGCCTAAATGGTTGAGGAGAGTTGCAGTGTCTAGAAGAGAGTCTTGTTTGGTAGGGCTACAGATTAGGAGATCATCTACATACTGCAGAACTTTGCTATTGGTGAGGGGGCAGGAGGCCAGGTCTCTTGCTAAGGCCTGACCGAAGAAGTGGGGGCTGTCCCGGAACCCTTGTGGGAGGACTGTCCACATCAGTTGAGTGGAGGTGTGTGTGTCTGGGTCTTCCCATGTGAAAGCAAAAAGGAACTGGCAGTCTGTGTGTAGGGATATGGTAAAGAAAGCATCCTTGAGGTCTAGCATAGTAAAATAAGTAGAATTGGTGGGGATATGGGACAGAAGGGTGTAAGGGTTGGGAACTACAGGGTGTGTTGGACGGATAGCCTCATTGACTAGCTGAAGATCCTGTACTAACCTACACGTTCCATCTGCCTTTTTGACTGGAAGTATTGGAGTATTACAGGGGGAATGGGTGCGGACAAGAATATGTTGGCTAAGTAGCCACGTGATAATTGGCTTTAAACCCTGTAGATGTGTCGGAGAGAGAGAGAATTGGGGGAGGTTTGGGAAACAAGTGGGGTCTTTGAGCTTGACAAGAACTGGTGGGTGTTGGGCTGCTATGACCGGGATGGAAGTGTCCCACACTTGAGGGTGCACAAAAATTGGGAAGATGGGGGGTGGGGATGGCATAGGAGGAACATGTGCGCATGCACAAAGCATGAACAACAGGTCATGAGGGGATTGAAGGGGAGTAGATGAGGTGGTGGGAATGGATATGGAGGCCCTTAAGGTGCTCAGGATGTCTCGGCCTAATAAGGGGGTAGGGCATGAGGGTATAATGAGGAACGAGTGTGCAAAGTAGTTGTTGGCCAGGCAGCAATTAAGGAGGGGAGTTTTTCGTGGAGTGGATGGCTTTCCGTTTACTCCTACTACGGAGATATTGGATGGAAGGCTAGGTCCAGAGAAGGATGGCAAAACAGAATAGGTAGCCCCGCTGTCGATCAAAAAATTAATTGTCTTACCCGCTACCAGGAGAGTTACCCGCGGCTTGGTGAGGGTGATGGGGGTCCCCGAGTCTCGGCACCTTCAGTTGTCATCGTCCAGATATAGGAGCTGGAAGGAGCTCCCAGGATCCTGGGAAAGGGGGTCACGTCGAGACGTGGCACCTGTTCTCAGGGTGGGGCAATCAGACTTCCAGTGTCCTTCCTGTTGGCAAGCAGGGCAGGGGGTTGCTGGTGGACGAGGGTTAGGACATTCGCTGGCCCAGTGTCCTGACACCTTGCACTTATAGCAAGGCTGCGTTGGGGCTCGGGGACCTTGTGGGCACCTGTTGGCATAGTGTCCTGCCTTGCCACACTTATAGCAGGCTCCTTTTTTAGTCTTGGAGTCTACGGGGTGTATGCTCTCTGGTCTGGGGTTACAACTGGGTTGTAAAGCCGTCGCTAGGAGCTGCACTTTCTGTTTGAGGCGAGCCTGTCGCTGTGCCTCAGCTGTCTCCTCTCTGGAGTTATAGACCTTAAAGGCCAGTTTAACTAGGTCTTGTATTGGTGTCTCGGGACCATTTTCCACCTTTTGGAGATTTTTGCGAATATCGGGAGCTGATTAGGAAATGAAATGAGATGCCAAATAGTGGCCCCTGTGGGGGAGGCTGGATCTAGTCGGGTATATTGGGTTAGAGTCTCAGTTAGCCTATTTAGGAATGCAGCTGGATTTTCTTCCAGATTTTGAGAAATTTCTTTTAATTTGTTGAAATGTACGGCCTTGTTTGAAGCCATTTGCATACCAGCCAACAGGCACTGGACCATGATGTCTCTCCTACGGCGCCCAGGCTGGCCTACTTGGTAGTCCCAGTCTGGGTCTGCCGAGGGGACTGCTTGCTCCCCTAGTGGAATGGTGGCATCAGTTAAATGTTGTTGGTTGGCGTGCTGCCTGGCGGCCACTAGGATGCGCTCCTGCTCCTCAGGGGTTAGGGTAGAGGTTAGGATAACCTGGAGGTCATGCCAAGTTAAGTCATAGGCCTGACAAAGGTATCTAAATTCCTTTATGTATACAGTGGGATTAGCTGAGAAATCCCCTAAACGCTTCTCAATGTTGGAAAGGTCAGCCAGTGAAAAAGGGACATGTACTCTGACTACCCCCTCCACCCCAGCTACCTCCCGAAAAGGCGCTAACACTGTAGGAGGGTGTGGGGCAGGAGTGGGGGCGCCAGCAGGGCACCCAGAGCGGGTGTGGGCAGAGATAGGGGACCCTAGGCGGCCGGCTGAGGACGTGGAAGGGGGCACAGGAGCGAGCAGGCCACCAGTCGAGGAGGAAGGAAGAGGAGTCTGGGCAGGAAGGGAGGGGGTGGAGAGAGTGGGGAGAGAAGGAGGAGTATAGGGCGGGAGTGAGGGTGCGGGGGCAGAAGGAAACCCTAGGTCCTCCGGCTGAACCGAGAGGAATGAAGATTCCTCTTTTTCGGGTTTCTGTGAGCCGGCGTCCCTGGCTAGCATAACTTGGGCCAAAGAGCACCAGCTACACAGATCAGGGCGAGAGCGTAGGTCCCAAAAACCTTGGATGTAATTGATTTCAGACCACTTGCCTAGTATCTGGCAGAAATTGCTGAGGTTGGTTAAGACATTGTGGTCTAGGGTGCCCTCTGGTGGCCATTGAGACTGATTGTCTAGTTTGTATTGGGGCCACGCCACAGTGGAGAGGAAAATTAACTGTTTTCTTTTGAGGTCTTGTTGGAGTTGTAGAGTTTTTAGATTGGATAGGAGGCACCCTAAAGGGGTGCTCTTTGGAAATTTGGACTGGGGGTTTCCCATTTGTTTCCTCTTTACTTGCACAATGGACACAATGGAAGTGGAAGTGGAAGTGGATCTCTGCCTGGCTTCAAAGCGTCCTTTGGAACCAGCAGAGACAGACTGGAGGCTCTTGGAGCCAAGGTGAAGATTACCTTCAGGTGGACGTCTCCGTCCTGAATGGGTCTCCCGAGCCACTTGGTGGCTCAAAAGTGGGCCGCGGACCTGCGCAGGATTTTTGGCCGAGGGAGGTAAAGAGGAGACAAGGGCACTTAACCCAGAGTGGCCGTGAGAGTGAGGGAAGCGGGTCTCAGATCCTGGTCCATCCGCCGCGTGGAAGCAGGAGGAGGTTCCTCAATCCTCAGAGGCCTAAGGAGAGGAGGGGTCTCCTCCCGGGTTTGGGCACCAGCTGATTTGCTTTCCGGGAAACTGATTTGCTTTCCATGAAACCGATTTGCTTTCTAGGAAACCAGGGTGAGTATTAAATGACCAGCAAGTAGGCAAGGCTAGAAGCAAAACTGCACTTTTATTTTTGGTCCCCCAGCTTCAGGAAAGAAGGTGTGGGGAAGGGGTGAGGTCCATCGGTCTCCTGCAGGGGAGGCTGGGGGAGTCACCCGGCTCTGGGGCGGAGTTCCTACAGTCCCAACAGGAGTGAGGGCTGAGGAAGTGCCCCCCGTGCGTCCACCTGGAGCGGCTTTTATGTCCTGGGCCCGGAAGTGGGAGGGCAGTGGGCGAGACATAGGCGGGTTGGGGGCGGGGCGGTAGGCGTGGCTAGGCGGGTTCCGGTTTTTCTCCGTAGGAGGTCGGGTTGCGCCTGTGCAGTGGACCTGTGTCTCTCCCTGCCAGGGGAAAGGTGAAGAAGCTGGAACTGCGCCATCTTGCCTCTGTTAGTCCAAACACTAGGTAGGCCAGCACAATGCCAGTCAGGCTTTCAGGCAGGTCAGTCACGATGCCTGGGAACCCTCACAGACAGGATGTCCCAGTTGCCTATATCACCTGCTGCCATTCCAAGGAAATCTGTGGCCCCTCTACAGCCTCTGCTGGGGTTGGGAGCCCCAGGGTTCTTCTGGCACAGGAGTGGTTGCATTCTGAGCCACAGGATTGTGTCACAAGTAGAAAGACCAAGGAAAGCTGATGAACAGGCCCTGGCTGTGTTTCTCAGGAATTTGAATGGGGAAGCCTAGTGATAATTAGCCAGTTGGAAGAGAGAAACGGGGAGAAAAGAGAAGCGCCCCAGGAAGAGGTGGAAGAGTTGTTAAGTCACTAGACTGAAGCCATGTGCTCAGCTCCTGCTGCTGAGTCCTCTGGCCTCCTTTAACCCTAAACACGTTTCATTTTTGCCTCCCAGCAACTTGGCCATGCTGCACTCCCAATCCTGGCACTTCGTGACTCTTCTTCCCCTAGGTTCCCGGGAGGCCTGGCTGCACAGACAAGAATCTGTGCTCCTCGTTTCCCTGTGTCAACTTAAGCCACCTCCACCCCCTTCCATATGGAAAGCTGAGTGATGTCTGCTCTTTCCTAAAATGGGCACACATGGAGGCTACCGAATTCCAGGCCATTCTGATTGACTTAGCCAAAGTGCTTTCTGCAGAAGAAACCTAACATGGATGTTCCAACGTAAAAGTTGTCAAAGTGGAATTGCCGTGTTTGAAGACTCTCAAACCGGGGCCCAAAAGTAGTCGGCTGCTCCTGGTGGCGTCCGTGGAACCCCTAGGGGGTCTTTGGAGCACATCTGAAAATCGACAGCTGTAGATCCCGATTGGGTGACACCCTCAGTGGAACGCACCATCTCCTTTGCTGGTTTCCAAGAATCACATACATGCACACCATATCCAGTTCCACTGTCACCAGCTGTAGGATTCAAGCAGCCAGTTTAGCTGGCTGCTGACTCCTCACCAAGCTCTCTGCATCTGCAAGAATGAGGGTAATTAAGGTCCCTTGCATGCATGTGCCCCAGATCCCAAGGTCTTCTCTAGAAAGAGAACTTGGGCAGACACTTTGATGCAATAATAAAGTCCTAGGCCAGGGTTCTCCAAAGATGCTGTAGTCTCCTCATCAGCAGCCTCAGCATAACCTGAGATGTGATCAGAAAGGTATAGTCTCAACTCCACCTCAGACCTAACAAGTCAGAAACTGGGGACAGGCCTGCCATCTCTCTTGCTGATTCTCATGAGCTCACCTGGGATTTGCCTTTCAGATCTGTCTCCTGGCCCAGCCTTCTATGAACTCATTGCAGGCTGCAAACACACACTGAAAAGCTACCTTATGAAATCTCTGAGCCCCTGGGAGATGAGAGAGTGAAGTTTCCTTCCTCTAATACAAAGGGCAACCCAAGAGAGAGTGGAGGCCACCTCTTCCACATCTGCCCAGAGCACAGCTTGGTCTCAACACACCGTGTGCTCTAGAGAACACAGCTCCATTTTTATACCTTGAGGGACTCACCTCTAAGATACTTTCAGAGAACTGAGCAAAAATCATGGCCCCCTTTCCAAGAACTAAAGGTCATGCGATAGCAGATAGGCAGGAGGCAGAGGGATGGGATTCCTTCTGTTTCCCCATGAGAGTGTGGCCTGGCAAAGTTCAGCTTACACAAATGGTACGCTTTCCAAATCTTACCACTTTTGGGAGAATACACACACAATTCTCTCATTAGATGTAGAGACCCAGCCAGGTATGGTGGCTCATGCCTGTAATCCCAACACTTTGAGAGGCTGTGGCAGGCAGATCACTTGAGGTCAGGAGTTCAAGACAAGCCTGCCTAACATGGTGAAACCCCGTATCAGAAATATAAAATCAGCCAGGTGTGGTGGCAGGTGCCTGTAATCCCAGCTACTCAGGAGGCTGAGGCAGGAGAATCGCTTGAACCCAGGAGGCAAAGGTTGCAGTGAGCCAAGATCACACCATTGCACTTGGGCCTAGGCAACAAGAGTGAAACTCCATCTCAAAAAAAATTTTAAGATAAAAATGAAATGTAATGACCCTTGGTTAACTTCCATCTGAGTTTTAACATTACTTATGTACAAGAAATATAGATCTTAGAGAACTGATACCCTCACACAGTTTCAGTGGGGACAGAGATGAAAAGAGCACGCTGATGTTACGTAATATTATAGAGTGTCGAGACCAGCTCTGTCAGGGAGACCTTAACCCAGCGGTGCTAGAGGAATTAAAGACACACACACACACAGAAATATAGAGGTGTGAAGTGGGGAATCAGGGGTCTCACAGCCTTCAGAGCTGACAGCCCCAACAGAGATTTACCCACGTACTTATTAACAGCAAACCAGTCATTAGCATTGTTTCTATAGATATTAAATTAACTAAAAGTATCCCTTATGAGAAACAAGGGATGGGCCGATTAAAGGAGTTGGGCTAGTTAACTGCAGCAGGAGCACGTCCTTACAGCACAGATCGCCCATGCTATTGTTTGTGGCTTAAAAATGCCTTTAAGCGGTTTTCCACCCTGGGCGGGCCAGGTGTTCCTTGCCCTCATTCCAGTAAACCCACAACCTTCCAGCGTGGGCATTATGGCCATCATGAACATGTCACACTGCTGCAGAGATTTTGTTTATGGCCAGTTTTGGGGCCAGTATATGGCCAGATTTGGGGGGGGTTGTTCCCAACAATAGAGGGTCTTTCTGAGATATGTGCCTGTCTCACACAAAATGTATTTACTCTGCCACATTACGAGTCAGCTCTTTTATGATAAGACTAGTAATATTGATACTAAATATTATTTTTGAACTCCTACCCTATGCTCTATACCATTCTAGGCACTTTATTTTTTGCGTGGATTGCCTCTGTTAAATGCCACCATAACTCCAGATAACCTCTTCTGATAGATGGGAAAACCAAAGCACAGATTGGTTTATAAAATTGCTCACACAGCTAGCATCAGAGAGACCTGGGATGTCTCATCATTTATGTTCTTGTATCACAGAGGGCCCTTGTGAGCCTCTCAGTTGCCTGATCCTAACACTGGTCAATTGGAATCTACTCCCCAATGTTCCAAGGAATGGATGTAATGAACCATGGCAGGTGGCATGAATGCTGGAATCCAGAGTGGTCCAGGTGAGGCCCCAGCCATACGCAGTGTGGCCTCAGAATTTGCCTCCCCATAGGTTATGATGTTGGGGCTGCCATCTTTCACCAAATAGGAAAATGTTTGATCAAGTCTTTTTATAATTACAAATTCTTGTTCTCACATGGAAAACAGATACAGAGGAGCAAGCATTATTGATTATTTGACTATTGGTTTTTCTCTCCTTATCTTTATCTATAAAGTTGAACTTTTAAAATTGGGGTAGAAAGTAATTATTCCTCCTTTAATTCACTCTGTTTTTAATTTGGTTCTCTCAGATTTTGGCTGCACCCATGGTCAAGGCAGCCAGGTCAAGAGGTTGAAGACACCAGAAAATGCATTATTTGCTGTAACACAAGAAGTTTGTCATTCTCTTGGGTCATCTTAGGAGAGTCTTCCCCGTGGGTTGTGTGTAAAAAAAAGGCTGGCTCCAAAAGCACTAGCTGCCCTAGCTCTTGGCAAATCAGAGAACTCACACAATAATAACAGCTGCCATGCACTGAGCCCTGAGGCGCTGGGCGCTGAACCAAGCATTTGACAATCAATACTCCAAAATCACTAAGAATTGACCACATGCCAGGCATTCCAATGCCTCCTGACAATTGCATTTAACAATTAATACTCCAAAATCACTGATAATTTACCACATGGCAGGCATGCCAGTACCTCCTGACAATTGTCTGGCATGAGCGCTCACCTTTCATTTGAGGAAACTAGATACAGAGAGGTTAAATAAGTCGCACTTGGCAGGGGGAGCTGAGGGTGAGGCCAGAGATGACAGGGTGGTCATGGAAGCCAGGGTGTGGGGCGGGAGGTGGCAAGTGAGTCTAGGCTGCTTAGTGAGGCCCAGGTAGCGGAGGAAGGAATAAGGCCATGAGGGGCCTGAGAAGCCAGAGAACAAGAAGGCCGGATGTTCTTAGTGAGGTGGAAAGCAGGTTTCGTGGCAGGAGGGACTGGGAGAGGCAAGAAGAAGGCACAAAA
Source organism: Piliocolobus tephrosceles (assembly GCF_002776525.5). Classification (NCBI taxonomy): domain Eukaryota; kingdom Metazoa; phylum Chordata; class Mammalia; order Primates; family Cercopithecidae; genus Piliocolobus; species Piliocolobus tephrosceles. Next base: position 92,405,774 of record NC_045439.1, on the reverse strand, counting down.
GGAGGGCTAAGCTTTGGAGAATGTTGACCTCCTCTAGGAGATCCTGCATTTTCACCTCAGTGGAAATAATAATCAACCGCTTCCCGTTTCTGATACCCAGGGTAATACCCACCAATACCATGCTGGAAGGAATAGGGAATATGGTCTAAGCCCCAACAGTGCTTCCTCCAAGGCCATTCATGTACCCACAGAAGATGGGAAGAGTGTATAAAATGGTCCGTTTTGAGTCATCCAGTCTAACCCCTGATATGGAGTCCATGGGGGAGGCTTGGAGTGTGTGTGGCCCCTCCCCCTATTCCAGGGGCTTCTCCTCTCCAGGTGCTCACACTTACCAAGCCTGGGTTCTCAGCCCTTGATTCTCAAGGCCACCAGCACCATCTTCCTTCTCCTCTAGCAGGGTTTATCAGAGGAACCGCTTCTCTTGACTTCCTGTGTCTTTTCCCTGGTCCCCTCAGACCCACTTCCTTTAATTCTCACTCCTCCTTCCTCCTGAGTAGGCTCTCCATCGTTGGCTGCATCTGGAACCCTGAATGCAGCCTGCTGTGGATCCTGCAATGGTTGGGGAGAGGAGGAGAGTGGCCTTGGGGTGGCATTTGCAGACATAACCAGGTTCACAATCCTGTGGGTATTTCCTGTGCTCCTTAAGGAAGGGGCTGCCTCACTATCCCAGATAGATGAAGAGGGAAGGGGGAGGGAGAAAAACCCATTCTGACATGTAAGAACTGCTCCGTGTGCTGGGCGCTGTGCTAAGGGGTTTCCATGCATGACTTGAATTTCCTGCCCGGTGATTGGTAAAGTTCAGATTCAGACCCAGGCCCTTTGGCTTTCTAATGCAGGGCTCTCACCCCACTGCAGCCCCTCTGGGGAAATGAGAAGGAGGTGACAGAGCAGTAAAAGTGGTGGGAGGGCCCATGGGTGCAATTCATGGCTATTCTAACTGTGACCAGAGAAACTGTCCAGTGTGGGGTCAAGCCCAGGAGTGGACAGAGTTAGAGGCCTAGGTTAGATGTCGGCTGGAGAGGTAGGATATAAGAAAGAAGAGAGGAGGAGAGAGTAGAGGGAGTGGGGATGCCATGGGTGGTTTGCTTGGAAATGATTCATGGATCAGCACTTCCAGAAGAAAAATGCCCCATCAATCCTGTCTCAGTGACAGTATTGTTTCCTCCAGATCATAAGCCTGGGCTCTGGCACAGCTTCCCCTATGTGAATAGAGGGAAATGGAGGGCTAAAGACAGACCTGGCCTGGCAGCTGCTCTGCATTTCCCTTCCACAGAACAAGACACTGAGAATGCCTGGCTTGAGGTTCTCCCAACACTGCTCCACTCAGCTGGTGTGAGTGGTCCTGGAACTTTCCTGGTGTTACAAATGGGTCCTTTGTTTGAAACTCAAAACAGGAGCACTCAACTGGTGATGATTTTGTCCCCCAGGGAACATTTGGCAATGTCTGGAAATACACTGGCATCCAGTGGGTGCAGTCTGGGGAGCTGCTAAACATCCTGCAATGCACAGGACAGGCCCCTGCGACGAGGTAGTATCTGGATCTAAATGGGGCAGAAGGAGGGGAGAGAGAGGTTTTCCCATCCTGTTTGATTCCCACAGGCTTCCTGGTGCTCTGTCCTGAAGGGCTCTGTCCTGAAGGACTAGGGGGATGTGCCTAATGGTAACCATGGCCCAAAGCAGAAGTGGAATCATGGCCTTGTGAATGGCCGCCTCTGTCCTCATCTGGTGAGTGGGGCTCCTGCAGGTATTTTATATGTTTCCAGTCTGCCTTCAGTTTTTCTGGAGCACAGAGAGTGACTGGAAAGAGTCCTGTGCCCATCAGTCTGTGCAAATCCCATCATTACAGGGAGAGGGTTAGGGTATTTAGGGTGGAATTTCCTGACAGTGGAGACAAGGGAACCGAAGAGGGGGTGAGTGGAGAAGCTGTGCTCCTTCAGCTGCCCAACGGGAAAAGGCATAACTTGGAAACCCAAGAGAATCAACCAAAGGACAATTCAGCAGATACATTCTTCGGGACGATAAACCATCCTCCTGTTTGTTCCAAGACAATGTGAAAACCACAACATTTCCATCAAGTTAAAAAACAAAAAACTTTCCTGGCACAGCTAGTCATGTGAATAGCTCCAACCCGAACACCAGAACATTGTGGTGGCACCTGCCTGTGTCTGCAGCCCTCTCTGCCTGGCCCCATGCCTCCAGCAAGAAGGCCGGACAGGGCTGAGCCTACAGAGCTTCATGAGGACTAACAGCTGGATGGAGAAGGGACTTTTTCCCTCAAGTGGGTGGCTTTCCAAGGGTTGGACTCACATTGATGCCTCTTGCCCCCTGCCTAGGGCAGCGCCATCTGGAGTAGTGGTGAGGTCTCCAGGACAGAAACGTAGAAAGAGAAAATACTTTCTTTGTGGTTCATCTCTCTGCTCCTCTGCAGTGCAGCTTGCATGTCGCCTGCTCTGTGTGCATGCCTTTGGGTGCCTGGAGTGTTTGCAGAGCCCTGCATCACTGCATATCTAGGCTTTGTGGCTATTCATTCCTGGACCTGCTCACCACACCGCACAAGGCAGTTTTGAAAAAGGACTGAGGTTGCTGAAATGTAAATGGAAGATGTCTGGTTCTCTCCGTATTCCACATTGGGAAACATATGGTCTGAATTAAGACATTTGAGTTAGTTTTCAAAATGAGCTGCTCTGGGTGAGAATGTTGATTGGATCCTGCATCCAGAAAACCAACTGGAGAAGACATTTTAGGCACCACTGGGGAAATATGATTAGGGCCTGAGTATTAGATTATACTATGGTTTGAATGTTTTTGTCTCCCCTAAAACTGATGTTGAAACATAACCCCCAATGCAACAGTAGTAAGAGATGTGGCCTTTAGGAGGTGCTTGAGTCATGAATGGGAGTAGGTGCCCCTATAAAAGAGTCTGATGGAGAGAGTTTATCCTTTTTGCCCTTCAACCTTCTGCCGTGTTAGGATGCAGCGTTCTACCCCTCCAGAGGACTCACTGTTCAAGGTGCCATCTTGAAAGCAGACAGCAGCCCTCACCAGACACAAACCTGGTGGCATCTTGATTTCGGACTTCCAAGCCTCCAGAGCTATGAGAAAATAAATATTTGTTCTTCATAAATTACCCAGTCTCAGGTATTTTGTTATAGCAGCACAAATGAACCAAGATAGATGATATGAAGAAAACTGACCGGGCATGGTGGCTCATGCCTGTAATCCCAGCACTTTGGGAGGCTGAGGCAGGCGGGTCACCTGAGGTCAGAAGTTCCAGACCAGCCCGGCCAACATGGTGAAACCCCCTCTCTACTAAAAATACAAAAAATTAGCTGGGCGTGGTGGCGCACACCTGTAGTCTTGGCTTCTCAGCAGGCTGAGACAGGAGAGTTGCTTGAACCCAGGAGGCGGAGGTTGCAGTGAGGCGAGATCGCACCATTGCACTTCAGCCTGGGTGACAGAGTGAGACTCTGTATCAAAAAAGAAAAAAAAAGGAAAATTGTGGTTAATTTTATTAGGAGTGATAACAGTATTTTAGTGAAGTAGGAAAGTATGCTTATTTTTTAGAGGTGTAATTGAAGTATTTGGGGGTAAATTGTCATGATAATGATAATTTACTTTAATATTTATTTATTTATTTAGAGTCGGAGTCCTGCTCTGTTGCCCAGGATGGAGTGCAGTGGCATGATTTCAGCTCACTGCAGCCTCTGCCTCCCACGTTCAAGCAATTCTCCTGCCTCAGCCTCCCAAGTAGCTGGGATTACAGGTGTGCACCACCAAGCCTGGCTAATTGTTTTGTATTTTTGTAGAGATAGGGCTTCACCATGTTGGCAAGGCTAGTCTTGAATGCCTAACGTCAAGTAATCTACCCACCTCAGCCTTGAAAGTGCTGGGATTACAGGCGTGAGCCTGTATTTTAAAATACAACCTCTCCAAAGAATATTATATACTGTCCTCCTTGCTCTTCCTGTATGCTGAAAACAAAACCCAAAGACTCTAGAAATCCTCAGTTTCTTTATCTGAAAAAGAAAATGCTGCCCTGACTTTGAGGTAAAGGCAGAGCAAGTCTGACATGGGGAAAGACCACCTCTCTTCCGTGAGGGCTGGAGCCTGCACCATTACTGTTCCAGCCTTCCCGACCTTCGGTGCTGGACACATCTCTGAAAATGAATGGAGAATTCGTTGCCCTGCAAATAAATCATCACAGATCATTCATCCATTCATTTATTCCGCTACTTGTTTATCCAGTCATTCAACAAACACTGATTGAGGATCTATAGCTTGCCAGTGTCTGTGCTGGGGGCTGGGCACAAAATGATAAGAGAGAACAAGCACAGCCCTTGCCCCTGTGGAGCTTAAAATCTTGTGGAGGAAGCAGGTGTTAAAGAACCGCAAAGATAAATGCAGAAGTTACAACCAAAGAAAATGAGTAACATTATAAAAGAGAATATGAGAGAGAGGAAAATGACGAAGCCAAGAAGATCTAGGAAGCTGAGTGTGACAGGAGGAGGGAAGGGAGGTGCAGAGGCCCTGTGGCTGAAGGCAGCAAGGCAGCACTGAGGGCTGGAGTCTGGTGTGGATACAGTGAAGGGGAAATGGGAGTGGCTAGAACTGGAGAAGGAGGGGGAGGTAGAGGCAGGGATGCCTGGTCCATGGGCTACTTCCCGCTTTTCTCTCTCGGAGTATGGAGATGAACCTGAAATTTGTCTTCTTCCTTCACTGACTTGCCCCCACCCCAGCTTTTCACCACTGTGCTCGGCCTTCTGAGTCTCAGATGCACCCTCCACCTGACCCTTACCAAGTTAAACACTCTGTGGCCTTCATCGTGGGGCCACTTTGCCCCTTAGCATGGCAGGTCCCTTCCACTGGCTCTTCTGACCCCTTCCATGCCAAGGGAAAGCTGTGGAACTCTTAACTCAGACCTCTCCAACCCACCCAGTCGGGTCTCCATTTGATTCTGGCTGCTCCATGTAAAGATGGCCGCTCCATACAATGGGGTCTCTACCCAGAGTCCCAGCCCAGATGACACGCACAAACCCCTCCACTGGTGGCATCACCTCAAGACATCTGTCACCTCAAGACTTCCTAGACCGGCACAGTGGCTCATGCCTGTAATCCCAGCACTTTGGGAGGCTGAGGTGGGTGGATCACGAGGTCAGGAGATTGAGACCATCCTGGCTAACACGGTGAAACACTGTCTCTACTAAAATACAAAAAACTAGCCGGGTGAGGTGACGGGCACCTGTAGACCCAGCTACTCGGGAGGCTGAGACAGGAGAATGGCGTGAGCCTAGGAGGTGGAGCTTGCAGGGAGCGGAGATCACGCTACTGCACTCCAGCCTGGCTGACAGAGCGAGACTCTGTCTCAAAAAAAAAAAAAAAAAAAAAAAAAAGACATCCTCACCCCACTCCACCACATCCTGGGACTTTGGCCAAGGAAGCCACGATACCTGTGTCTCAGCCATTGCTTCTCCTCCTCTGTCCCTCTCCCTTCCATGGTCCATCAAGGGGAAATAGGAGGATTTCTACTTCCCCTTCCTGTCTGGAAGAATCTCCTCTTCATGCCATTCCCTTCCTTAGACTGCAATCCCCTTGACTGCTAGGGTATCTTCTCTACATTCTAGAAGAACTTTAGGGCTGGGGTCTACTAGGCTTGGCACTAGCCATCACCTTGGATGAAAATATACTGACTTAAGATCCCCCAAGGACATAGCCTTTCTAGAGCAACATGTTCAATCAATAGCAGCTATTGTAATTATTCCCTGGTCTAAAGAAGGTTTTTCCTAGACTCTCTGGAATACTTCCTGTTTGACTCAAGACTCGCCCTCATGTAAGTCTTTGCCTCTGGGGTCCTCAGTTGAGTGACACCAGTCCACACCCCCAAACCTTCAGCCTCTAATGATAGAGCCGTAAGATCTCCCCCAGCCCATGTGCCACGTCTGCCTCCTTTCTGCTGCTGAGGTTCACCTGCTCAGCCCCAGCCCCAGCCCCAGCCCCAGCTCTCTGCTCCCCTCTGGTGGAGCCCTGCCGTACTGCCCTGCCTGGCCCCCGGCTGACTTCATGAGCTGGAAGCAGCTTCCAGCAACAGTCACTTGGCCCTATCAGAAAAATGTAAGGGAAGTTAAAGCCCCAAAAAGGTGGGCCTTATCATATAAAATGAAGACCCACAGAGGTGCTTTTGCCCTAATTTTTTGACAGGATAAAAATAAGGATGGGGTAGGAGAGAAAACTAGTACTTATGAAGTTCCTGTAATGTGTTAGGCCCTTGCTAAATACTTCATGTATGTTATTTCATGATAGAACTGAAGGCAGGGCCGGGGGCGGTGGCTCACACCTGTAATCCAAGCACTTTGGGAGGCTGAGGCAGGCGGATCACCTGAGGTCAGGAGTTTGAGACCAGCCTGGCCAACATGATGAAACCCCGTCGCTCCTGAAAATACAAAAATTAGCCGGGCATGCCTGTAGTCCCAGCTACTAAGGAGGCTGAGGGAGGAGAATCGCTTAACCCCAGGAGACAGACGTTGTAGTGAGCTGAGATCTTTCCACGCACTCCAGCCTGTGTGACATATCGAAACTACACTTAAAAAAAAAAAAAAAAAAAAAAAAGAACTGTGAGGCAGGCACTTGTGTTTGCAGAGGAGGGAGATGAGAGCTTAAGTGACCTGCCTGAGACAGAATAGAGTGAAAGTGGCAGAGGTGGGATTGAAACACAGGACTGTAGTCTACTGAATAAAGAGGTGACATAGGCCCAGCATGGTGGCTCATGCCTGTAATCCCAGCACTTTGGGAGGCTGAGGCGGGCCGATCATTTGCGGTCAGGAGTTTGAGACCAGCCTGGCCAACATGGTGAAACCCCTTCTCTACTAAAAAATACAAAAATTAGCCGGGTGTGATGGTGCATGCTTGTGGTCTCAGCTGCTGGGGAGGCTGAGGCACGAGAATTGCTTGAACCCGGGAAGGGGAAGTTGCAGTGAACTGAGATCACCGCCATTGCGCTCCAGCCTGGGTGACCGAGCAAGACTCCATCTCAAAAAAAAAAAAAAAAAAAAAAAAGAATAGAAAAAGAGCCAGCATCAAGCAGGGAGATAACAGAGAGGGAGTGAATGTACTCAGCCCCTGTGTTGCTTCCAGACATCCAAATGGGGAAGGTTAGAGGCCCCATGCGGTGCCTGGCATTCCTGGCAGGGAACTTCTCCAGCCTGTGGTGGGTGTGATGCTCTCAAGGTGGCTCCTCCACCCCTGCTACCTCACTCCACCTGCTCATGTCTGTCACCCTTGGGACCAGGGTGACCTTTTCAAGGTCAGTGAAAGCCTGGCTTGGGAGCAGATGAAGCGAGTCTTCTGGGAAAGGAAACAGCTCTGAATGCAGCAGTGCCCTCTGTCTGAGCTCTAGACCCTGAGGCACACAGTCCCAAGTCTTCAGTAGAACTGTATCTTGTCTCTGATAAACGCAGTCAGCTGATGGATGCTGTACCCCACCCTCACCCCAACCCTTTGGAGGAAGCCACTGTTTATACCAAAGCATCGTTCACGGCACCAGCTATGGGAGTACACCTTTCACCAGTGCCTCCTTAGCAGTGGAAGCGCCTCATAATACTCTTTAAAAAGCACTTTGCTCATTTTGTAGGTTAAAATGGCACTTGTACAGTCATTGAATCTGAGTTTTTTTTGGTGATTCGTGTTTTGACTCTTAACTACCTATTTTCTAGTGAGAATTGTGTTTGACTAAGCAGATCTGGATTTAAATTCTGGATAGAAGAACCTGAGCAATTTGCTTAACTTCCTAGTGCTTCAGTTTCAACATCTGTAATGTGGAAATGATAATAGTTTATAGTTAAAATACTAGCTGTGAGATTTGAGATAAAATACATAAAGCACTTAGACAGTTCCCAGCATATAGTAAATGCTCAATAAATGGTAGCCAGTAGTGCCAGAGTAGATCACTTCTGTCTTAAGTTCTAGTTGTTTCCTTACATGTTTATAAGAATTCTGTGGATGTAAACCCATGGTGATTTCTAATGCAAATATGTTTTGCAGTCACTGTTCCCCATTTCATTTCAGTTTGGTTATATTTCACTTATAAAAAATTGATACCCTTGTTGATTCCTTTCCTTGGTGTTTTCTTTGATCACTTGAAAGCTGAGAAAATTGCAACTCCTTACTTTCTATTCTTTGTTTTGAACGACAAAGTGATAGATAAGTGAGAAATGGGTGTATGGAGTTGGGAAAAATGACAAGCTGGTTTTCCCAGCCATGTCATGGGGCCTTGGCTGGCAGGTTTTCCTGTGGTGCTGGGAACATTCTTAGAATATTCTGAGTGACCACATTCCACAAAATGTCTGAGAATTCATCAGCAGACATGCACACCAGCTAATGATAAATGATTAATTCCTCAAATATTTATTAATAATCTGTTATATGATACAAGGTCCTGGGCTTGTCATGGATTCAGAGGCAATTCTGACATAGTTCTATACTCTAGGATTGGGTAGTAGGGAGGAAGGTGGGACGCTGGAGACCCCCTCTTTGCCCCACGAGATCTCTCTGTGCCCTTCTCTACCTGCTCTGAGCCCCAGGAGGCTGGCCTGTGTGGGCAGCATCATGAGGTTTCTCTACCCTGTTTTCTTGGGCTCAGTCAGTGGGAGGCACCCACAGTACATCAGAGGGCAGGAGGAGAGAGAGGCCAGGGTGTTTATTCCCCCAGCTCCCTACCTGCAAGGCTGTCATCTGGCAACCTCTGTGCTTCTTTTTTCAAGGCCACAGCTCCAGTCAGGTGACCCTCTCCTAGTTCTAGTGCCTGCTGCTTCTTGTCCCTAGCCCTCAGAGTAGCTTTGACTTCTAACAGTTAGCTCTGGGGTACTTTGTCATCCTTGTTAATGTCCCTTAATTCTGCCTACACCTTTGTAAATAGTCCCTGTCATTAAACCCTCTCCAGCTCCTCCTCTTGTGTGTGCCTGATTGGTAAAGCATGATTTAAAATAATTGTCAGTGAGGCTGGGGGCTGTGGCTCATGCCTGTAATCCCAGCACTTTGGGAGGCCAAGAAGGGCAGATCACTTGAGGTCAGGAGTTCAAGATCAGCCTAGCCAACATGGTAAAACCCTGTCTCTACTAAAAATACAAAAATTAGGCAGGCAGGGTGGCACGTGCCCGTAATCCCAGCTCCTTGGTAGGCTGAGGTGGGAGAATGGCTTAAGCCTGGGAGGCAGAGGTTGCAGTGAGAGGAGATTGCACCATTGCACTCCAGCCTGGGAAACAGTGAGACTCTGTCTAAAAATAATAATAATAATAATAATAATAATAATAATAAATTGTCAATGAAAGAAGAAAAAAATTGCTACAGAGTGGTGAGCAGTGCTGAGAAAGTGCAGCGGCTGAGACATTTCTTCCACTTGGACATCAGAGACAACCTGGTAGAGCAGGTAGCACTAGACTCAGACCCCAAGGATGGAACTCAGATGTGAGCACAAGGGTACTCTGGGCAGGAGCAGCCGGACGCCAAGATCAGAGGTGAAGAGGGCAAGTTGATGTGGGATGGCGGTTCTCAAAGTCTGGTCCCCAGACCAGTGTCCACAGCATCGTCTGAAGAAATGCAAATTGCGCTGAATCAAAAACTCTGGAGATGGAGCCCAGTAAGCTGCATTTTCTCCTGGTGGTTCTGTTGCATGCTCCAGTTTGAGAGTCACTGGGGTAGGGACAGCAGTTCAGAGAGTGGAGTGAAATGGGGGGAAATGTTGGAAAGGCATGTGGGCCCAGGGGTTGCAGAGCCCTAACAGTTGCAGGGTTTGGTCAGGCGCCATGGCTCACGCCTGTAATCCCAGCACTTTGGGAGACCGAGGTGGGGGGATCACGAGGTCAGGAGATCAAGACCATCCTGGCTAACACGGTGAAACCCTGTCTCTACCAAAAATACAAAAAATTAGCTGGGTGTGGTGGTGGGCACCTGTAGTCCCAGCCACTCGGGAGGCTGAGGCAGGAGAATGGCGTGAACCCAGGAGGCGGAGCTTGCAGTGAGCCGAAGTGGTGACACTGCACTCCAGCCTGGGTGACAGAGCAAGACTCTGTCTCAAAAACAAAACAAAAACAGTTGCAGGGTTCAGACTGCATTATTGTAGGTGATGAATGCTGTGAAAGGGTGTGTGTGCATGTGAGCATGGGAGTGTGGGTGTTGCCTGAGCAGAGATGCTTCTAAGAGTGCGTGCAGTTGGAGATGATCAGGGAGACGATCACAGAGGTAACTGTAATTGACAAACAGAGGAGGCCCCAAGGCGGTGCCTCTCAACCTCAGCACTGTGGACATTTTGGGCTGATAATTCTTTGTTGTGGGCTGTCCTGTGCATTGTAGGATGTTTGGCAGTATCCCTGACCTCTACTCGCTATGTGCCAGTAACATCCCTTGGTTGTGCCAAAAAAAAATATCCCCAGACACTGTGGAACATCCCCTTGAGGGCAAATTCATCCACGTTGAGAACCACTGCCCTAAGCCTTACTATTTGATTGAGACTATGGGATAGAACACTCAGGTTATCATGGCTGTAATATCAGCTGCATTTTGGCCCCCGAGGCGAGCAAAAGGCCTGCAGTGGTTACAGGCGAATGCTCAGACATCAGTCAAATCAAGGATCTAACTGAAAATTGCTCATTAGAAATTAAATATTGATCTGTTTGGGCAAGTTGCTTTCAATAATGTTCCCTGGTGGTCAGTTTGTTCAGGTGACACTTCCTGAGGACAGCAGCTTCAGGAGCTCTCACAGCAAGGCATGAAACAGTCAGGGGCCAGGCCTGGCTGGGTTGGGATCTGATCACTTAGAACAGCTTCCATCCTCTGCCTGCTTTCTCTACTGTCTTGGGTTCCTCCACTTCCTCTAGCCTCTTTTCTATGCTGTCCTAACAATCTCTATTTGGTCATAAAGACCAGTCATAGAACAGATGCCCCTTTTGGAGAGTGGGCCCTGCCTCCTCTCCCCTCAGGGAGGATACCCTTTCTTTCTTTCTTCCTTCCTTCCTTCCTTCCTTCCTTCCTTCCTTCCTTCCTTCCCTCCCTCCCTCCCTCCCTCCCTCCTTTTCTTTCTCTCTTTCTTTCTTTCTTTCTTTCTTTCTTTCTTTCTTTCTTTCTTTCTTTCTTTCTTTCTTTCTTTCTTTCTTCTTTTCTGATGGGAAATCCAACATCAAGGCACTGGTAGATTCTATGTCTGATGAGGGCCCTCTTTCTGGCTTATGGAAGGCCATCTTTTCACTGTAAATTCACATGATAGAAGGGATGAGGGTCTTTCTGAGGCTTCCTTTATAAAGGCACTAATCTCATTCCTGAGTGCTCCACTCTGATGACCTACTTACCTCCCAAAAGCCCCACTTTCTTATATCATCACCTTAAAGGTTAGTATTTCCACAAATGAAATTTGTAGGGACATAAACATTCAGACCCATAGCAGGGTCCCATGCTGGACTTGGGGAAAAGCATGAAAACTTACAATACTGCCATTTAGAATGTACTAGTCTGTTTTCACGCTGCTGATAAATACATACTAGAGACTAGGTAATTTATAAAGAAAAAGGTTTAATGGATTCACAATTCCACGTGACTGGGAAAGCCTCACAATCATGGTGGAAAGCAAAAGGCACGTCTTACGTGGTGGCAGGCAAAGAGAGAAGGAGAGCCAAATGAAAGGGGATTTTCCCTTATAAAACCATCAGATCTTGTGAGACTTATTCACTGCCATGAGAACAGTATGGGAGAAACCATCTCTGTGATTCAATTATCTCCCATCAAGTCCCTCCCACAACATGTGGTAATTATGGGAGCTACAATTCGAGATGAGATTTGGGTGGGGACACAGCCAAACCATATCAGAGGAGGTCAGTCTTCTGGAAAACCCATGCTTTAAGAGTGACACTCTTAAATTTGACCCTGCATCAGAATCACCTGTAGAACTTATTAAAACACAGAACTCTCGGCTTCACTCCCAAAGCTTCCAATTCGGTGGGTTTGGGCCAGAGACTTTGCATTTCTGATAAACTCCTAGGTGATGCTGATGCCGCTGATCCAAGGACCTCACTTTCAGAACCACTACTCCAGACACATGACGAAGTTAAGAAAAGCCATATGACATGTTAAGCAAAGCAGAGGATTTGGCTTCCTGGGAGACCTAGTCCCACTCTTACACCTCCCGTGCTGCAGAATCTCAGGAGAGGGTTTAGCACTTCAGGGTCCCCATCTTTCAAATGATGGGTTGAACTAAATGCTGCTTAAAATGCCCACCAGCCCTTAAGATCCTTATCACTGTGATCTGACTTGGATGACTGATCCCTCCAGCCAAGGCCTGGGCAACCTTTTGATATCTCATTGGCTGTCCCAAGTCAGGTCTTGGGGCTCTAAAAGACCCCTCAGTTATGAAAAGCCTTGACCTCAGTCCTGAAGATCAGGAAGCTGCTGCCAGCTCAGGCCCTGGTAGAGGGACCAACAGTTCCAGTTTGCCTGGGACTGATAGGTTTTCTGGAAAGCAGGATTTTCAGTGCTAAAACTGGAAAGGTTCGGGAAAAACCAAGACAATCTGGGCACATCTCAATCCCTCCCTGCCACTGAACCCACATTCTCTGGGCTGCTCATCCCCCAGGATAAATCCTGCTCCACAGTCCCACCCTATTCCCTGCCCATCCAATCAGAGCTCTCAAGCTTTAGGCCAACCTCTCAGGCAGGGGATAGGAAGAGGAGGGTGCTGTGATAAAAGAGCAAATAGGAAGCCAAGAAGTAGGGGTTCTAGTCCAATCGCCACCAATATTGATTGTGTAACCTTGAGACTGTGATTTAATCTCCCTGTGCCTGGGCCTCCTCATCTGTCACACCAAGAAATGGATAGGGGATGAGTGTGCTCCTGTGTCAAAATGAATAAGCAATTGGAAACTAGAGTCAGAGAGTTCAGTGTCTGAATCCTGATGTCACCATCTACAAGCTGGGTGAACTTGAACAACTCACTCAACGTCTCTGAGCCCTAATTTCCTCATTGTAAGAGGAGATAATATCCCTGCCTCCAGGCTTTTGTAAGGACTGAGAGGTGAGGGTAAAGCCTTTAGCCCAATGCTTAGCACATCATAAGAGCCCTTTATTGTTACTATTGTTGCTATTATTCCTTATCTGTCTAACAGTGGTTCCAAAGCTCACTGAGGACACACTTTCTGGAGGCTTAGCTCTCCTGGATGTGTTACCCAGGTCATGAGGAACTGGTGGAGCATGCAGGGAGCAGACCTCTTTGCTCAACCCAGCCCCAGCCCAATGCCACAAAGCTATGGGTCACTTTTGAAGAGATGAGTATACTCTAGGGACTGAGATGTGACTTACCTACTGGGAATTCAGAGACATGGGAGGTTGCCAGGAGATCATTTTAAAGATTTTTCTGGAGGTGGCTTTTGATGAGCACTATTGGTCAGGGATTGAGTTTTCTTTCCACATCTTTACTGAGAACCCTCAAAGATTGTTGAAGGAGAGGTTCACAACCCACACATTCTGTTTTCCTATTACCTTGGCTCTTCACAACTGTCACATCCCAAAGCCACCTTAAAGCGCCTCTCTTTCCTCCAGCCTGGGCGACAGAGCGAGACTCCATGTCAAAAAAAAAAAAAAAAAAAAAAAAAAAAAAGCTTCTCTTTCTTTCTCAATTTCTCACCCCAACAACCAAGAGAAACTCTCTCTGAACCCAACTCCGGTTGGCCTGTCACTCTCTCCCTTCTCTTCCCACTCCACTCTCAATCTCTTCTTTTTCCCCTATAAACAATTTTCCTGCCCCTTTCTAAATGCAATTAAGTATTTAATAAATGAGCTTGGCCAGGCGCAGTGGCTCACACCTGTAATCCCAGCACTTTGGGAGGCCGCGGCTGGCGGATCACAAGGTCAGGAGATCAAGACCCTCCCGGCTAACACGGTGAAACCCCATCTCTACTAAATATACAAAAAATTAGCTGGATGTGGTGGGGGGCTCCTGTAGTCCCAGCTACTCCGAAGGCTGAGGCAGGAGAATGGCGTGAACCGGGGAGGCGGAGCTTGCAATGAGCCGAGATCGCGCCACTGCACTCCAGCCTGGGCGACATAGCGAGACTCGGTCTCAAAAAAAAAAAAAAAAAAATAAAAAATCAGCGAGGCCCTCTTGCGATTGTTTCGCCTCTTCAAGACAGAATCATGTTTTGTCAGAAGAGAAGCAGCTCAGAAACCAAAATGGCAGACCCAGAAGCTCCCAAGGAAGGAAGGGCAGGGCGACAGTGACCAGAGATGGGATTTGCTTTGTTAGGCTGTGGAAAGGGGAAAATATCACACGCACATGTGTTTCCATTTTATATTTTTGATAAACTGATTTTTTAATGATTTGTTATTGTTGAGATAGGAGAAAAGTCAAATCAATGGCACAGCAAGTGTCAGTGTGGTTGGGAGGCAAGCTAACACCCACAGGCAAGAAAGAGGATCCCTCATTCCTCCTCCCTGAATTTCTCCTTTTCTTTTCACGAGGGCTATGCAATCTTTGTTTCATTCTCCAACCTCTACACCCCAAAGGGAAGATGATTGACTAGGAAGGCCCAGACCCCCTGCTAGCAGGTGTGGGTGTTTCTATCAGTACTGTCTGAGGTGAGGATCTGCAATAACTGCTCAAGGAGATAGGAAACACCGTCAAGTCTGCCCCTTCTGGGAAGTGTGGAAAGCCTCTCAGTCTCAAGCACCTGAAGCTCAGAGGAAGACTAAGGGAAACGGAGGCACAGCTGAGCATTTCCCAAGCAGAAATGCCCTTCCTAGGAAGTAAGCATCCTTTCACTCCAGGCTGTCCATGCTGAGGTTTCTGTAAGTTCTTGAGATGGGGTATTTGTCAGGTCCTAAATATCTTAGGATTGAAGCTTGTCTCTACTACTTTGGCAGCCTAGTAGAACGGGAAATCCAGGCTGACCCTCATCCATGCTGACCTCATGGCAGCAGGTGACATTTGGAAGATGCATGAGAGTTTCAGAAAGTACAGGGTGAGGGAGGAATGCTGGACCAGGTCAGAAGTGCCACTGCCATATGGATGAGCTCTGATTTTATTTAATCACTGAGGAGGCAGGGGTTGTCATTTGATCTCCCTGTCCTTAATTCCTCCCATCCCCAACAGATTTGCATGAGACAGAACACCAAAGAGAGTGAAGAAACTTTGAGGAGGAAATTGTCTGAGGCCAATGTCCTGGCAAAATAGGCAGAGGATAAAGTGGGGCCTCTGTGGCCTTCTGGAGGTCCATCTGAGGCTCATCGGCTGGGCAGCCTGGGCCCAGGCCAGCCGTGGGCTCAGCAGTGGTCTGGGCAGAAGGCTTTTCTCTTGACCCGTTTGGCATGTCTGTGACTAGAACAGAGCTCAGCTATTTCCTCCCTTTTACATCTAAATACAGGATTGTGGCTGGGTAATTAGAACCTTTTTTTTTCCCCCTGATGGACCACAGGGCAGCTATGTATCAGCCTAATTGATCCCATTCTTAGCATGGCTCAGTCCTGGGCCATTTTCCCAAGTTCTGAACTATTACATATTTGTCTCTGGGATGGCACCATTTGTGGTGGTGAATGTGCAGTTATCCGTGAAGCTCTCACATTATTTTCTTTAAATTTCCACCATGGGGCTGGAAAGAATTCAGCCCTTTCCTCAACATCAGCATAGTTAGGGTCTTACAAGTAGTTAACTAGTAGAGCTGTGCTTCCAGGGAACGCCTGGCTTCTGGGGGCACACAGACACATTAGCGCTTCTACAGGGCATTTAGCCAGGAGGGAAGGAAGGTCTGGAAAGCAGGTTGGGGGAGAAGAGAGGTTCAAGGGAAGGGGTCTCTCCTCAACATCCTGGAGCATTTGTTCGTGGGACTATTTGCACCTCCTGCCTCTTGTTTTGGTTCGTGTATGTGTACAAATACCCTAAAAGTGTAAGTGTTCCAGCACTTTGAGAGGCCGAGGCAGGCAGATCATGAGGTTAGGATCAAGACCATCCTGGCTAACATGGTTAAACCCCGTCTCTATTAAAATACAAAACAAAAACAAAAACAAAAAAAAATTAGCTGGGCGTGATGGCGGGCGCCTGTAGTCCCAGCTACTTGGGAGGCTGGGCATGAACCCAGAAGACGGAGCTGGCAGTGAGCTGAGATTGCGCCACTGCACTCCAGCCTGGGCAACAGAGCAAGACTCCATCTCAAAAATAAAAAGTGTAAGTGTTCAGAGATAACCAATTATGCCAAATTCCATATGATAAAATTATAATGTTAGAGTTGGAATGGCCCTTGGAGAGCAAGTTGCTCCCAAAGCCATGTTTTATGGAAGAGAAAGGAGAAGTCCAGGGTTGGGCAACTTGCCCAATATCACAAGGCAGGCACGAAGCAGGACCAGAGCTGGGACGGACATTGGCTTATGCTCTTTCAGGTCATCGGCTGTGTCCTGAGGAAGAGGGCGAGGAGGGAGAGAGGGAGGGAAAAAGGGAAGTACCTTGCAGATGAGTACTACTATGTGCTGCACACTAGGTTCAGTGTTTTCCAAGTTCATTCCCCACTTAGAGGCCCATAAGTGCTTATTGACTTAGGTTAAAACTCCAAGTCCACAGCTGCAGATCTACATCTAGGAACCTTAAGAAGCTGTTGAATGTCACCAAAGGACAATGTCGTCTGTGCAGCGTAGAAAGTGAATCCATCAAAATGACAACTGTGTATTCACTCAGAGACCCTAACTTCAAGCCTAGCAGGGTTGAGAGCACAGTGTCAGTCCTGTGACTAAACGTCTAGAAGAATCATTGCAGCACACCAATGTTAGACACTGCCCAACAAGCCACGGACCTGGTCCACCCTCAAGCTTCCCTGAGAAACCCACCTCTCATCCTCAGCAGCTCACTCTTGGAAGCTGCATCTGCTATTCTGTCCCCTTTGTACATGTCCTGCTGATAAGTCTCTCTGAATGTTCCCCTCAGGCGACTGAGTGACAATAATGAACAATCGTCGCAAGCAACGCTGACTGAGGGCCGTGCAGCAGGCCCTTTGCACACGGTGTCTCACTTAGTCCTCACCAGGACCCTACTATTATCTCCTACTTTACAGATGAGAAAACAGAGACCCAGTGACGTGGTCCCCCCGCCCCTACCAAAGTCCCCCAGCAGAGCCAGGACTCAGCAGCAGTTCTGCCTGACCCCAAAGCTTGTGCTCTTGACCTTTCAACTCTCCTGCTTCCAGGTCCTGCTCTTTTTCTAGAAGATACAACTTGAAATATTAATTACCAATCCAGTAAAGGAAATGCTATGTGGAAATTAAAACAAAATAAAACAAAAAGCACAGGACTCTTCAGTCAGCAAAGAACTCAAAACTGAATTTATAAAGTTTTCGTACAGTAGTAACCATGAAATCTACATATGTTTTAACAAAAGAGAAAGACTCAACAGAAAGACAAGCAAAGGATATAAATATAAAACTCAAGAAAAAGAGTTACATAAATGGCTCAAAATATATGAAAAAAAAGTCAAATTTTCTAATTAAAGAAACACAAATTAAAGAAAAAAAGATTTTGGAAAATGACCAAACCCTATGTGGGAGGGAGGCAGATGGCAAAATGGGCCCTTGTGTAACTAACATGGGGAGTGGAAATTTGAACAATGCTCGTGTGGCAGGGCCCTATTAATGGCACTATTTAGCCTTAAAAATATGCATAACCAGGGCCAGGTGCTGTGGCTCATGCCTGTAATCCCAGTACTTTGGGATGCCCTGGTGGGTGGATCATGAGGTCAGGAGTTTGAGATCAGCCTGGCCAATATGGTGAAACCCCATCTCTACTAAAAATACAAAAATTAACTGGGCATGGTGGCAGGCACCTGTAGTCCCAGCTACTAGGGAGGCTGAGGCAGAAGAATTGCTTGAACCCTGGAGGCGGAGGCTGCAGTGAGCTGAGATCACGCCACTGCACTCCAGCCTGGGTGACAGAGCGAGACTCCATCTCAAAAAAAAAAAAAAAAGCATAACATTTGACTACCAATTCTAGTTCTAGGAATTTTCCCTTAGGAAATAATCTTTGATGGACATAAAGAATTATCTATAAAAATGTTCTGTGCAACATTGTTAATGGTAGCAAAACTTGGCAAAATGTTGAAATTTGACAAAACAATAGGAGTTACAATTAGTAAACACAATGTGTGCACCATGGAAATTATGCAGCTATTAAAATGATGCTACAGCCTGAGTAACATGATGAAACCCTGTCTGTACAAAAAATTAGCGGGGCATGGTGGCATACGTCTGCAGTCCCAGCTACTCACGGGGGCTGAGACCAGAAGTTCGCTTGAACCCAGGAGGTCGAGGCTGCAGTGAGCTGAGATCTTCACTCTAGCCTGGAGACACTCTGTCTCAAAAACGAAAAAAAAATGATGCTTTATAAGAATATTTAAAACCTGCCAAATATTTAGAATAATGTAAGTGAAAAAGGAGTTAATAAAACAGCATATTCAGTGTGATCTGAATTTTCTTAAAAAATATCTGTCCTTCAGCGGAGTACAGTGGCTTATGCTGGTAATCACACACTTTGGGAGGCTTAGGTGGGAGGATCACTTAAGCCCAGGAGTTCAAGACCAGACTGGGCAATATAGGGAAACCCTGTCTTTACCAAAAAAAAAAAAAAAAAAATTAGCCAAGTGTGGTGGCACATGCCTGTAGTCCCAGCTACTCAAGAGGAGGATTGCTTGAACCCAGGAGTTTGAGGCTGCAGTGAGCCATGATTGTACCACTTCATTCCAGCCTAGGAGACAGAGTGAGATCCTGTCTCAAAAAAAAAAAAAAAAAAAAAAATCTGTCCTTAACCAGGTGGTGAACCCCATGGTGGGGCAGGCCCACTTCATCTGCATCCTGTTATGACATGCTGAGAAAACAACATCACTTCTGGGGATTTTGCATTCCCAAAATGCAACACCTGGATCTAATAATGAGGAAATGTCAGACAACCCCCAGTTGAGGGGCATCTTGTAAAATAACTGGACTATATTCTTTAAAAATGCTAAGGTCATGGAAGATAAAGACTGAGGAACAATTCCAGATTAAGGGAGACTAAAAAGACCTGAAAAGTCAATGCAATGGGGGATGCTGGCTTGTATGCTCAGCCAGGAAATAAAATTGCTATAAAGAACATTATTGGGGCCTGGCTCATGCCTGTAATTCCAGGGCTTTGGGAGGCCAAGAGGCCAGATCACCTGAGGTCAGGGGGTCAAGACCAACCTGACCAACATGGAGAAACCCTGTTTCTACTAAAAATACAAGATAAGCCAGGCGTGGTGGTACATGCCTGTCATCCCAGCTACTTGGGAGGCTGAGGCAGGAGAATCGCTTGAACCCGGGAATTGGAAGTTGCAGTGAGCTGAGATCACGCCATTGCACTCCAGCCTGGACAACAAGAGTGAAACTCCACCTAAGAAAACAAAACAAACAAACAAACAAACAAACAAACAAAACATTATTGGAACAATTGATATAATTTGTTTATGGGCTGTGCATTAGTTAATAGTGTCAATGCTAAATTTCCTGATTTCTATGTTGGTGCTGTAGTTATTTAAGAGAACTATCTTTTTTTTTTTTTTTGGAGACGGAGTCTTGCTCTGTCGCCCAGGCTAGAGTGCAGTGGCCAGATCTCAGCTGCAAGCTCTGCCTCCCGGGCTCACGCCATTCTCCTGCCTCAGCCTCCTGAGTAGCTGGGACTACAGGCGCCCGCCACCACACCTGGCTAATTTTTTGTATTTTTAGTAGAGACGGGATTTCACATTGTTAGCCAGGATGGTCTCGATCTCCTGACCTCGTGATCCTCCCGCCTCGGCCTCCCAAAGTGCTAGGATTACAGGAAGAGAACTCTCTTATTCTAGGAAATGGGGATGCTCCGGGCCCAGCATCCACCCACCTTTCACTGATCTGCTCCCCTCTGGCACTGAAGGAAAATGGGATAAAGGAAAATGATGTTTTCAACGTGGTCCTAAATGGTTCAGAAACTAAATGTCTGTCTATATTAGAATATTATTTAAATTATAATTTCAATATTCATAACGTCATTTAACATAATTATCTTAATTATATTAAGATACATTTAACATAACTATAATTATATTAAGATATATTTAACATGTAATAATACTTTAGAGAGAGAGAGGTAGAAGGAATAATAAAGCAAATGGGACAAAATGTGGCCAGTTGGTGGATCTGGGTGAGGAGCATATGAGAGCTCCTTGGACTCATCTTGGAAACTTTCTCCAACTCTGAAATCACATGAAAATAAAAAGCTACCCCAAAACTACATAAAAAACTGGAATGTTATTAACAAAAATATCAGTAATACTTATCTTTCGGTGGTAGGATCACACTTGATTTTAATTTCATCTTCCCGCAGACAAGTGTTTTCTCAAGTTGCCCACAATACACATGTGTAACAATGTCAGTGGTTCACTGGACAGTCTGAACTCAGTGGGGTACAGACCTGGAACTACCTTTAAAAAACCCCCACTGCAGCTGGACAGCACTTTTCAGTTCCTTGATGGCATCTTGGAAGATCTCAAAACTCCCTGGGTACCTGTAAGTATGAAAACATCTGGTCCAGATTGCAGTGTTTATTTCCTAACAGAGAGCTCATCTCCTTGCCCTGGCCTTGTCCTGGCCTTGGCTGGAAGGAGGTGGGAGGGGAAAGAGATGGCATGCTCTGCTTTTACCCTCCTCCTCTGCTCGCCTCTGCCCCTGAGTGGTCAAGGTCAGGACAGAGGGTAGAGGTAGTGGAGGAAAGGAGACTACATTCCCTCACTCACCTTGAGCTGTTGAAGTTTTCCAGTTGGCTGGGAGACCTCTGGTAGCCAGAGCCCAAGGGCCACTCCTCCTGGGGGCCAAATGTGAGTTCTTCAGGAGGCCCTGGAGGGAGCTTACCACTACACATCCCCCTGGCACACGAGCTCCTCCTGCCCCAGCACCCCCCATGACCTCTCACCACTCTGGTTCCCTTGCCCAGCAGTCAGTGTACTCCAACACTTACTGAGGTCCCACAGGGCAAAAGTCTGGAACTGACTCCACATCACCCTCCCGATCCCACCAATCTGGATCCTCTTGTAGCATTTCCCCACACAGTGAATGGCACCCCCTTCCTCCCCTGTCATTCTTCCAACCTCGCCTCCCTCGCTCATCCACAATCACCAAGTCCTTTCTCATCTATCTCCTGAATATTCCCCCAAACCAATAGTTTTTCCAAACTTATATTTAGAAATAGGCTTTTCCTTCTCAAACAGAAACTTGCGTGGTACCCTAACACAGAGAATATATCAAAGTAGAGCCACCCGGGTTAAAGGGAGAAGGGGAAGGTAGAGACGGCAGGTGGAACTTCCCCCACTGGCCACCCTCCAGCCACACACTGGTTCCTGGAATCCCTCTCAACACAAAAAACTCCAGGGGTCACGGTGGTGAGAGTGTGCTCCAATCCATCCACTTTTCCCACCCCTTGCCTCTGCCTGGATGTAGGCCAGCATTATCATGGTGCAGGGCATGGCCACGTTCTTTACTGAACCACAGTCTCCATTCTGTAGCCAGAGTGGTCGTCTCAAAATGAGAACTAAAATAGTACAATAGTCTTCCCTTATCCACAGAGGATACGTTCCAAGACCCCCAGTGGATGTCCTGAACCCTACATACACCATGTTTTTTCCTATACCTATAAACCTACCTAAGATAAAGTTTAATTTATAAATTAGGCACGTAAGAGAGTAACAACAATAACTAATACCAAAACAGAACTAGTAACACAATACACTGTTCATGATTTCACAAACAGGAGATTCATTCTTACTGTAGATCTTAGCAACCTCAGCATATGATTTCTTTTTCTCTCCTTATTACATTGAGAACTTTCAGCTTTTCGCTTATAGGAAGCACTTTGCAGCTTCTTTCTGGCATATCCGAATTGCCAGCATCGCTACTCTTACACTTTGGGGCCACCATGAAGTAAAATAAGGGTTACTTGAACACAAGCACTATGCTACTATGACAGTCAATCTGATAACCCAGACGGCTGCTAAGTGATGGGCGTGTTGAGTCATGTCTACAGCAGGAATGCAATGGACAAAAGGATGATTCACATCCCGGGCAGGATGGAGCTGGGTGGCATGAAATTTCATCACACTACTAAGAACGGCATGCAATTTAAAACATACAAGTTGTTTATTTATGGAATTTTTCACTGAATATTGTTGGACCTCAGCAAACTACAGGTAACTGAAACCACAGATAAGGGAGGACTACTTTATGTCATTCCCTTGCTTAAGTTTTGGGGGTTAAAGTTGAAACCCCTGAACATGATGTAAAAGTCCCTTCATATTCTTCCCTCTGCCAGACTGCTGTCTGGGACCCCCCACCCATCCCACATCCCCAAATTCATATGCTGACATCCTAAACCTCAACATGATGGTATTAAGAGGTAGGGCCTTTGGGAAATAATTAGGTCACGAGGACTTCACCCTCATGAATAGGATTAGTGCTCTTATCAAGGAGGCCCAAGAAAGCTCACTTGCCTTTTCAACACAGTAAGAAGCCATCTGTGAATCAGAGAGTGGACCCTCATCAGACACTGGATCTGCTGGTGTCTTGGTCTTGGACTTCCCAGGCTCTAGAACTGTAAGAAATAAATCAGCTTGGCCCGGTGCAGTGGCTCACACCTGTAATCCCAGCACTTTGGGAGGCCGAGGTAGGTGGATCACGGGGTCAGGAGATCAAGACTATCCTGCCTAACACAATGAAACCCCATCTCTACAAAAAATACAAAAAATTTAGCAGAGTGTGGCGGTGGGCACCTGCAATTTCAGCTGCTTGGGAGACTGAGGCAGGAGAATGGCTTGAACTCAGGAGGCAGAGCTTACAGTGAGCCAGGATGGTGCCACTACACTCCAGCCTGGGTGACTGAATGATACTGTGTCTCAAAAAAGAAAGAAGAAGGAAAGAAAAAGAGAAAAGAAAAGAAAGGAAAAGAAAAGAAGGAAGGAAATGTCTGTTGCTTTTTAACCACCCAGTTTATGGCATTTTTGCTATTGCAGCCCAAATGGGCTAAGACATAGCCCCTCCAGTCTCAGTCTCAGCTTCCTTCACACCAAATTCATTCCAGTGTCCACACACGTGATGATGTCTGACTCCAGATCTTTAGACACGCCTTTCTCTCCTCCTGCTGTCCCTCCCTCTGCACATTCCCCGACCCCCTTTCCTTAACCTGGAGATGCCCCTCAGGCTTCTGGTCCCACAAGACAATGGACTGAATGGGCAGAGGTTATCGATGGGCCTGGGCCACGCAAATGGGATTTGAAGTCTATAGAAGCTCCCCAGTGAAGACAGGAAAGAAACCACTTTGGATGTGTTTATAAACTGGATGTTCAAAGGTCAGGCACCAGAGATCATTTGAGCTGCTTTGGGATGTCTTCCTTAATCCCCAGAGGCCAGTCCATCTGCCTGGGGTCTTCTGTACCTAGTTCCAAACAGAGTCACACCAACAGGGTTCTGGAGGCTATCTAGAGATGCTTTTAGAGCTTGTCCTTCTAAAACTCAAGTCCTCTAAGGAGTTACTTGTCAGCAGAGGTGGATCCAGGCTTTTGTAGGGCCTGAGGTTCACGTAATTGAGGAGTTTTTTCTAAGAAAACAAAGTCACAAATAGAAACTTTGGTGCGGGGCCTTGGGAGAGGCCTCGGGCAGACAGGGGTCCTGAAACTTAGCTTCATTGGCTTCCCAGTCAATCCAGCTCTGCTGGTTAGAGGCTAGAATCAGGACAGCAGCTGCAGCATGTTTCCCATTTTCAGGGTGATTCTGGTATCACTGTGGGGTGTGGGAGTCTGGAGTCAGGCAGGCTTGGGACCCAGCCCAGGCTTTGTCTCACCAGCTGTGTACCCTCTGGAAGGTTACTTCAATCCTTTGCACCTCAGTTTCCTCTTCTGAAATAAACTGAGATTGCTCATGGGGTCATTATTCTAAAAGGTCTTGGCATCTAAAAGATTCACTGTTTACCCTTCCAGAAAAGCAGCCTTAGAACATTCAGAATTCATCAAATGACTCCAGCCCCATTTGCACCTATAAGGACAAAACCAAGTGCCTGGTGTGATGTAGCTTAAGGATCCCATTCACAAAGTGTCAGTTAGCTTTTTCACTGCACACTTGGGAAAAGTTCACTCAACTGGGTTGGAAAATTCATTTGTTTGTCTGAAGAGGAGTTCTGTGGTGACTGTGTTGATGCTGCACTGCCTGGGTGAGGAAGAGGCCAGGACCTGCAGCTGCCTGAGCTGTCCCACTCTGTAGCACTCCTGGTACCCAGGGCAGAAAAGAGAGGAAAGAGGACTAGGAAGAGGATTTCTGTTTCCTTTCCTGGATTCATGTTTAACCTGTAAAGTGAAATTTTTATGTAAGCAAAATAAGTTTTGGCATCCTTTTGCTTTGCTTTCTATGCTCTTTCTTTTTGGGGGGGTTCCTTCCCCTCCCCCACCCTATCATATCCCTTAGGTCTTCCTTGCTGTGCAAAGGCAACCTTACTCTTCGCCCACCAGGCATCCCAGCACACCCTCACCAGTCCCCAAGTCCATGGGATAGCTGCTTGGAGTTTGAAGTCAGCTCTGATTAAGCTAACAACCTCATTCTCAGTTCTTCATACTTTAACCCTCTGGAAAGTATTTACACGTAAAAGAACATTTGTGACCCATCTACATGAATTTCTAATTGATGTACTATCAGAGTCAGGAAATGAAATTTGAAACTAAGCTGAGTAGGTGAAGATAACTTTGGGCACCAAGGATAGGGAGGTCAAGCCTCACCCAGGATTGGATGTCTGCTTTTCGTAGTGCCTTCCCTTCCTGCATTTAAGATGTTAAAATGCTTTAAGTATTCCAGGTCTTTCCAGAATGGCTAGGGCCAGGAGTGGAGGTGAGAGGAAACGAGGTGGGGAGAGAGGGAGAACCAAGGTTGTTCACAGGTGTGGTTTGTTTGCTAATAGATTGGATGCTGGCTTCTTAGATTCTAGTCTTGGGGCCTGAGGAAGGAGGGCTGGGGAAGGGTTAGGGGAAGACAGCTGAATAATGTTAATGGAGAGCCAGGACAGTGACTTCACATGGTGACAAATAAGGAATCTCTAAAAGTTTTTGAGCCAAGATATGGTGTGTCACAAGCTGCTTTTAAGAAAGATTGATTTGCGAGTGATACGTCTGATTGATTGAATAAGGGAGCCTGGGGTCAAAGGCTATGAGGGCGGTTGCCCCAGGAATGCAGGACTGTGCAAAGCATACCAATGGTATTTCAATGGAAACATTACTATTTGGCATCTGAATATGGAGGGTGAGGAAAAGAATTGAGCTCTACATACTAATAATAATGACACTAATGATACTAACATGAGGAAGTGGGAAAACTAGTGCTATCCTTGATAAAGACAAGGTAACAGGATTTAGACGGGATGTCTCTTAGCCAGTAGCCAAAGGGACTCTATAGCAGAAACTGGCTAGTTATTCACCACACTGTTGCATTGCATGTCTTTGTTCATATATCTTTGTAAACTCATAAGAATGTTTCCTTAGGGTAGTTTCCTAAAAGAGCAGTTCGTATATCAAAGGACATATGCATATACACTTCAAAAATCTCAGGCAAGAATTTTTATCTTAAATGGTAAGTCCCTTTCAGTGAATGTGGGGATGGGGGGAGAACAGGCATTCTCCTGTGTCACTGATGCAATTGTAAGATGCTACGCCTTTTCTGGACAGAAATTTAGCAATATGGTCTTTCAAATGTAGTCTTATCAATGTGCCTATCTAGTAATTCCATGTGTAGTTTTTCTTAAGGAAGTAATCAGACAAATGGGTAAGGATATTTTTGTCAGACTTTTGGCAGCACTATATATTATAGTGAAAAATTAGGAGGAAATCTGTGTCTGGTATTAGTGGATTGATTAAATAAAATATGGCACATTCATACAATTAAAAATTATGTTGTAGATGTACATTTATGGACATAGGGAGATGTTCTCAATGGTACATGCCACAAAAGCAGATTACAAAGCACCAATTTGGAGGCAACACGAGCTTAGGATTTGCTCCTCACTCAGGATTCCAAGATCCCATTTCTTTTTTCTTTACTTTTTTTCTTTTCTTTTTTTTGAGACAGAATCTCACTGTTACCCATGCTGGAATGCAGGGGTGCAATCTCAGCTCACTGCAACCTCCATCTCCTGGGTTCAGGCGATTTTCCTGCCTCAGCCTCTCGAGTAGCTGGGTTACAGACTTGTACCATCACGCCCAGCTAATTTTTGTATTTTTAGTAGAGACAGGGTTTTACCATGTTGGCCAGGCTGCTCTTGAACTCCTGACCTCAGGTGATCTGCCTGCCTCGTCCTCCCAAAGTGCTGGGATTACAGGCATGAGCTACCGTGCCCGACTTCCATTTATTTTTTGAGTCAAGTTCAGGAGAAGGACTCTGCTGGCTCCTTTACCTTCCTTCCCTGCAGGATTGGCCTTCCCAAGTGAAGAATGGCAGGTGGGTAGGGGATCTTTCTCCTCAGCTCTCTTTGGCTCCCCTTCCTGCTGACTGACACTCCTTGGGTTTTCAAAGAAGTTGGGTCATGTTCTGCTAGTATTCCCAGCATGGATTACAGAATCATTCCTATTAAATCCATGTGAACATCTGGGTACTGAAGGAAAGGGGACTCAAGGCTTCGAGCTTATAGACAGCAACTTGGATTGGATGTCCCGGCACTGCCCCTTACTCCATGCTCTTGAGAATCTCTGTGTTTCCATGGACAATTCCACTCCCATGCCACCCTCCATCACTATCATTAGGATTGAAGGAAACTCCATGCTCAGTATTGTATCCTTTATGTTCTTAACTCCTTCATAATTTTTCTAACCATGGAATTGAAATCACATTGACCTCCTCCACATCCCCCCATTTTTTGCTTCTGAGAATGTCTTGAAACTTTCCTTTGAAATCTAAGAAAACTGACAATACCCAGTGTCCCCATTGCTAAATGTTAGAGAAGTTCTAAAAAAATATATTCAGGTGGTGGTGGTTTTGGAAAAGTACAGAGGTTACTGAGGACGTGAGACTGATGCTCCAACAAAGAGCAGGACCAACAGCGTGGGCTATGGGTTAGACCCCACTTGCCTTCCTTTTAAATGCTGGGAAGGGTGAGCTGTAAAGAAGCAAACCTTGGCCAGCTTAGATTCCTTGATCTTTGTGGTCACACCTTCCTCTTCCCTACCATTGACAGGGTACATGCTGCAAATGTGTTGTGAGGTAATTGAGATGTAGGTTAGTGAACAGTAAGGAAGTTTCATTCTTTCACTAAAGTAGACCTTCCTTACCTTGTTAGAACTTAAGAACTCCTCACAATGAGTAAAGTGCATAATAATAGATCTGACAGGGAGCTGGAATTTCTCTTGCTGTAGAAAAATTTTATTGTAAAGAAAAGTGGTATAGTATATTTGATTGAATTAAAAAATAATACTTGTTATATTTGTTGAGAACCTAGTATATGCCAGTTCCTGGGATGCACACACACACACACACACACACACAGAGCACACAGAGTTACATTTATGTGTTACATATTACACATTATATGCTACATATTATATTTGATAGTATTACATATCCACCACACACACACACACACACACACACACACACACACACACATATATATTTTTCCGAGACAGAGTCTTGCTCTGTAGCCTAGGCTGGAGTGCAGTGGTGCCATCTTGGCTCACTGCAGCCTCCGCCTCCCAGGTTCAAGCGATTCTCCTGTGTCAGCCTCCCCATTATCTGGGATTACAGGTGCCCATCACCACACCCGGCTAATTTTTTTGTATTTTCAGTAGAGAGCAGGTTTCACCATTTTGCCCAGGCTGATCTTGAACTCCTGACCTCAAGTGATCCTCACGCCTCAGCCTCCCAAAGTGCTGGGATTACATGTGTTGCCACTGCGCCCGGCCTACATGGTACATATTAGATATCACATATTGCAGACAGGAGGAGACTAGCACTGTATTTCTAATGTCTGAGATTTCCTTACTGACAATTTGACCCCAAAGGTTAATGAGGTCGCTTTTTTTTTTTTTTTTTTTTTTCTGCAGGGGACAAGTGTGAAGGAGAGCTCTCTAGCCAAAAAATTTCCAGAATATCCATTAGGGCTTTGCAACATGAGCCTGGGAGGGCAGGCTCCTCTTTGCTTGGGAGTTGAAAGTTGGGGGAACTTTTGAAATAACTCATGACAGAGAATGAGGTGCTCTTTGACTGTCAGCGGACAGAGTTCACAGATTCCCTGAGGGCTGGATGAGATACAGAAAGACAGAGCTAGGATCCCGGCAAATACCTTGATGGGCCTGAGCACTGCCCTGCTGCTGACAACTGCATCCATGGTGGGACAGGGGCCCTGGCTTAGCAGCCACATGTGTAAAAAGTCATTAGGTACAGAGAGGTATGTGGAGGGGAAGAATCTATAAAAAGGGCTTTGAACCTCAGGAAGTGTGACCCAGGTGCTGACCTGCGGGGCTGTTTTGGGGGCTGGTAAGACCACACCTGAGCTTTGTGGTTGGCACCAAACACCACAAATGCTCCCTTTCTCAGCCGCCTGGGGACCCTGTCCCCTAATCATGGCTCTCTCTCATTTCCATCTCACCTTCACTCATATCTGCCCTGACCTCCTCCACCTTGACTTGTGGCCGCCCACTCCGAACCACTGTTGATTCTCTAGGGCCCCTTCTTTCCCAGAGCTCTCTGCCGTCCTTTGCGTTGCCATCGGTAAACCTTTCGACGTGGAAGCATTGGTGTTTGTTCCCTGCCATCTCCCATCCCAACCCTCCAGTGGCTCCTCACAACAACAACAATAGTCACCAGTTACTGAAAGCCTAACCTATGCCCGTTATGTGCCAGGCAGTGTGGTGCAGGTGGTGGTGGGGATTTTAAATCAGTTGCTCCTGGGTACCTCCCTGCTCTCCTACTCCCCACCCCACCAACACACGCACAACACACACCATCAGTTTAGCTACTTAGTGATGTCCATTTTCAAAAATCAACCAGAAAGAAGAAAAACAGATATTTTCTGGGGGGTGTTAATTAGTGAATAGTGTGTTCAATTGTTACCCACGAGAGTTGATTGTCAGCAACAGCAAACACACACCCAGATACAGGAACAGCACTGCACCATGTTCTCTGGGACGACTCAGGCTGGTGCATTCTTTAGGCAGAGCTATGGTGGGAGAGGAACTAGGGTGTGCTGAAGACCTACTAGGTGAAGGGCCTGTTCTTTTCATTTGTTTCTTTTTTCTTTTCTTTTTTTTTTTTTTTTGAGACTGAGCCTCACTCTGTCAGCCAGCCTGGAGTGCAGTGGAGGAATCTCAGCTCACTGTAACCACTGCCTCCCAGGTTCAAGCAATTCTCCCACCTCAGCCTCCAGAGTAGCTGGGATTGAGGTGCATGCCACCACATGCAGCTAATTTTTTTGTAGAGACAGGGTTTCACCATGTTTGCCAGGCTGGTCTTTAACTCTTGATCTCAGGTGATCTGCCTGCTTCAGCCTCCCAGAATTGCAGGTGTGAGCCAATCAATACACCCGGCCTGTTCTGAGAGCTGTGTATTTGCAAGTTCCAGGCTCCTATCTTCTCCGGAAAGGCCACAGGCCCATGTGAACATGGAATACCCAGCCATGCTGACCACATAGACCCAGTCCCCTTGCACTGAGTTGGTGTCCTCCAGCCCAGATCAGCTGGCATCTCCTGGCCTCTGCTCTCTATTTGATCGATACAAACCCTTCCAGGAAGGATACACGGAAGGCTCAACTCTCCCTGAAGATGTGCCAGACGGCCCCTGGGGACCTCTGTTCACCCGATAGCCAGTTTCTATGAATTTACCTACTGAATTATTGTTTCCTGCTCTGTGTCCTGCAGTTGCTTCTTTATCTCTACCCCAATAGGCACCAAAATAAACTCTGCCTTGTTTCCCTGCCCAACCCAGCAAATGGGGATGCCCTGGGCTGTCATGTCAGCAGAACATGTATTGATGGGTTGTGGGCCACCGAGGAAGTTCACGTGGTGGAACTGAGCGCAAATGACTTAAAGCCACACCTTTGAGAGTCCTGTTGCAGAAGCCCTTTCAACCAGTCTCCCAGGAGCCTTCTCACTGCCCTTGATCTGTGGAGCCCCCAGCCTTCTGCCACTTTGCTAGGTTTTTCCTCTCTCTTCTCTTTCAATCTCGCCTGTTATCTTCCAAATTTGGCTCCAGGCATATCTGAATCCATGGAGGTGCTTGGCTGAACAAAAGGATCTTTATAGGACAGGATGTCCCTTCCTTAGAAGAGCATTATGGTTATAAATGGCAAAGACATTTTCCTCCTTTACTGAATTACGTTTAACGACCCCAAAATGCTCCACCTTTTGTGTTGATGTTGAACATGAGGCAAGCAAACAGTCTGTGGACTTGGGTCACTGACACAGGCTCCTTTCCCTGGCTCCCCTCAGAGGTCTGTCCACCTTTCCACAACTTTGATGTGTATAAGGATACCACATCTTCCCTCGTCTGAGCCCACCTCACCTGGCATGTTGGCCATGGCCTCCCTCAGGCCAACCCTTTATTGAGACATGTCAAAAGAAAGAATGAACTCTCCTTCACTTCCTCCTTCTTCTTTTAATTAATGGATTTTGTTTTTTAGAACGGTTTTAAATTTCCAGACAAATTGAGCAGATAAGACAGCTCCTATATACCTTGCTTTTTGTTCTCCCCAAATTTCTCCTGTTATTAACATCTTACATACCAGTATGGTACATTTGTTAGAATTAATACAATTCTACTGATACATCATTATTAACTAAAGTGCACAGTTTATTCAGATTTCCTTTGTTTTTACCTAATGTCCTTTTCATGTGCCAGGATCCCATCCAGGATCCCACATTGGGTTGTTAGGTGTCCTTGGGCGCCTCATAGCAGTGACAGCTTCTCAGACTTTCCTTGTTTTAGAAGACCTTGACAGTTTTGAGGATTGCTGGTCAGGTATTTTGTAGGCCACCCCTCTGCTGGAATTTATTTGATGATTTACTCCCACTTGGACTGGAGTTATGGGTTTTTTTCAAGGAAGATGGCAGAGGTAAAGTGTCATTTTCATCCTGTCACAAAGAAGCTGCATGCTATCAGCATGATTTATCACTGTGGATGCTGGCCTGGAGAGTCTGGCTGAGGGAATGCGTGTCAGCTTCCTTCTCTGTCAAGTCACTCCTTTTATCCCCTCTTTCCAGGCTGTACGCATTGGGAGGAAGCCCCCATACACAACTCACACTTGCAAGATGGGGAATCACACTCTATCTCTTAGAGAATGGAGTATCCACAAAGGTTCTGTAGAATTCGCCTGCATGGTAAATTTGTCTCTTGCACATTACTAAATTTATTAAATTGTTAATAAATTTATTAATTTATTCAGTCATGTATTTACAATGGTACGGACTCATGGGTATTTATTGTATGCTTTGGGTTATAATCCAACGCAACTTTATTGATTTATTTGTTCAAACTGTTCCTGCTTTGACCCTGGGGGGTTCTTTCAATGGGCTCCATTGCACCTTTGCATACTCCCATCTCTCTCTCTCTCTCTGTGTGTGTGTGTGTGTGTGTGTGTGTGTGTATGATCACTTTCTTTTTGGCACTACAAGATGCTTCCTTTTCTTCATTTCCTCCCTGCTCCTGATTATTCTTGCTCCTGTTTTCAAATCTGTTTGAGATTTAAAAAACATGAATGTCCCAACTACCAGAGGGCCAAGAATTGACTCCTCTCCATGAGTAACCCAGTGAGTGTCCACGTTCCTTCTTGGCTGCACAAGCATGTTTTCATTCAGTCCTTGTAGCACACCTTTGAGTGCATAGCAATCTCATTTGACAGAGACTCAGAAATGTTAAATAACCAGGTCAGAACCACACAGAGAAGAAGTGGGGAACAGCACCTGAGCTCCATGCAATGCAGTGGCCTCGCCTTTGAGGGGAAAGTTCCCAGTCTCCACCTGGGGGAAGCACAATCTCAGCGCCAATTTGAAGAGGATACAGACCTCCAAGTCTTTCCCATATGCCCCTGTTTCAAAACCCTCTCATAGATCCTGGAGTACTGTCTCCCTCAGGCCACTTCAGCTATTTGGGACTTTGGAAATTCACCTCCCTACTAGAGAATAAAAAATGGGTAACTGGATCATTTTTGCAAAAACAAACCATGTCCCTGTCAGCAGCTCGATATCCATTCCCTGTATTAAAAATTGTCTGCTGGCTGGGCATGGTGGCTCATGCCCGTAATCCCAACACTTTGGGAGGCCGAGGTAGGTGGATCACAAGGTCAGGAGTCTGAGACCATCCTGGCCAACATAGTGAAACCCTGTCTCTACTAAAAATATAAAATATTTAGCTGGGTGGGGTGGCAGGCACCTGTAATCCCAGCTATGTGGGAGGCTGAGGCAAAGAGAATCGCTTGAACCTGAGAGGCGGAGGTTGCAGTGAGCCAAGATCGCTCTACTGCACTCCATCCCGGGTGACAATAAGAGACTCCGTCTAAAAAAGAAAAAATTATCTGCTGTAAACAGGGAGAGGTGTGAATAGTGTTGTGCTCACTCTGCTCATTACAGGGTGGCTTTTGGTGGATTTTCAATGACATTCAACAAATGAAGGGGGAAAAATAAATAAACCAAAACCACCCTATTTTTATGAGAGGGTATGCATATTTACATATCAGTCTCATATTTCAGGTTCCAGATTGGGCTATGGTTTTTTAAAAGGCACTATTTGTTTTTCCTTTATATAGAAACAAAATTCACTTTTAATTGTGGCAGTTTTTTTTTTGTTTTGTTTTGTTTTGTTTTTTGTTTTTTTTCTAAAGAAAAAGCTACATTTGAACTTTAGAACTGAAAGAGTGTCTGGTTCATAGAAACCACATGAACGAGATTTCAAGAAATCCTACAGGACTCTACCAGAAATGGAATGGAGGAGTTGTCTGTGTGTAGTTCACGGTCAAACACTGTCGTCCCTGGGGCCTGTGGTCCAGACCACAAACATGTGATGAGGACCCAGAAGAAGAAGCCGGGCTGAGTCAAACCTTTGGCCTGCCTGGGCACTGGCTCTGCAGAGCCCAGAGAGATGTCTCTCCCTCCCTCCCACCTCCCTCACCCATGGCTGGGACCTTTCCTGCCTGCTCCTGTCCATGCCCCTGCCCGAGACCACAGCTCTGATCTCCTGCCAAAAGCTGCCCCATTCCTGGGCTGCAGAGTCTGACCGCTGGAGGGGCGGGATTGTGCTCAAAGGGAGGAGGAAGAGCAGGGCTGCGAAGTGTGGCCTAAGTCACTGAGCCAAAGGGCCTAAAACCCAGCAGCCCGGCTTGTGTCCACTATGGGTGGCTCACGCTGGTACAAGTACCAGTCAGGCCCACCAGAGGGTGGTTTAAATTCTCCTTCAACCCCCAGGTGTGGACCAGGACTTGGCTCGCATTCAGTTTTGGAGGGAGGATGAACTCAGCGTTTTTGATGTTTGGGGTTAAAAAAAAAAAAAAAAGAAAAAGAAAAAACAAGCAAGTCCACAGTGTGCACTCCATTGACTGGCCCTCCCTCTAACTCCCAGTCCTCATGCTGTGTTCCTAAGATTAGCTGTTCAACAGGGCCCCCTCCAGGTGTTTTACTGAATAACAACAACAATGATGGAATAGTTTCAAGTGCCAGGCACAGTCTGAAGTGCATTAGAGACATGTATTATCTCACTCAAGCCTCACAGCATCCCTCTGTGAAGGTGGAATTGTTATACCAAATTTGCAGACAACAAGACTAAGGCTCCGGGAGATGAGTAAGTAGTAGAGCTGAGATTCAAACCTGGATTCACTTGACTCCATAGTCCCTGTGCTAACTAACCACTAGGTTAAACTCCCGTGTCGGGCCTCACCCATGAATTGGAAAACCAAAACCTGGCTCCATCATTGTCTGTAATTGGCTGGGTCACCTTGAGAAAGTCACTTTTCCTCTCCTGTGCTCTGATTTACTATGAGTCAAATACAGTTAGTACCTGTCAGGGTTTCCTGAAGAAGTGCATATGAAAAGGATTTGTTTCCCTGCTGTAAGTGATAAGAAAACCTCCAAAGATAATGCCCCCCTATCTTTTTAAGGCTTCTCATTCTTTCTTATGTCACTTTCTGCTCATGAATGGAAACTTACGTGTATTTACTGCAGGGACAACCACATTTTGTCCTCAGAGCTATGGGGTGCAGCAAAGGAAGGTAGGATTTGGGACATTTCCCCAACTCTCTCCTGACCCAGATCCATGTATTCTCAGCTGGTTGGAGGCATGACTCCAATCTAACTGATCCACAAAACCTCTGCCTCACTCCGTTCTCTGCTTGCCTCATCCATTCTTCAGAACCCAGTTTGGGAGACCTCTTCCAGAAAGGCTTCTGTGACCATAGGTCCGAGTGTGGGGCTTCTCCCTGAGCTCCCACCAAGCTCTCTCTTTTTTTTTTTTCCACACAAGATCTTGCTCTGTCACCCAGGCTGGAGTGCAGTGGTATGATCGTAGCTCACTGCAGCCTTGATCTCCTGGGCTGAAGTGATCTTTCCACCTCAGCCTCCCAAGTAGTTGGGACCACAGGCATGCATCATCACACCTGGCTAATTTAATTTCTTTTTTTTTTTTTTTTTTAACAGAAGGGGTCTTGCTATGTTGCCCAGGCTGGTTAAACTCCTGGACTCAAGCATTCCTTCTGCCTTGGCCTCCCCCTGTGCTGGGGTTACAGGCATGAGGGACTGAGCTGGGCACCAAGCTCTCCTTGTACCTTCTTCCCCACTCCACAAAGGCAGGGACTTTGTGTGTCTAATGCCTGATCTGCTGCCCAGCAGGAATGCTCTCATTAAAAGATGAATGAATGAAATATGGGTCAGATGCATCTCCTATGATGTGTGATTCATTCTCAAAGTTGCGTGGGTGTCTGGTTGGACTCTGCTCATGTTTCTCCTGTGTCCCCAGGTCCCACTTCTCATTGATGTGCCCCAGGCACTCTACTCTTTCTCCAGGGCTTCCTATCACTGAACCTACAGGATGGACCTGATGAATCAGAGGCAGGTAGCACAGGTGAATGGCAGGGGTACAATGTGCCAGAAGTGAGGTATTCACCACTGGTTTGGGTGGTTTGGGTTGGAGTCTAAGCTGGCTTCCTCTATTCCTGTCTTACTCAAGGGAAATTCCTACCTCTGGCCAAGACATAAATAGGAGAAACCAGCTTAAAATCCACCCCTTTCCTCTGAGACAGAAAACCATCAAAGTGTACCACATTCACCTTATCTAAGGAAACCACAAATTTACTCAAAATGGCAGAGAGAGAAAAATGCGTCTCTTGTGTGTCTGGAGTTGGAGCCACATAATGCATACTCAGAGGGTTTACACCCCTCGTGGAGGATTCTTCTCTTTATAAAGTTGCCACAAAAGAAGAGACACAGCCATTGATGCTCACAACCTAACTAAGATTAGGATAAGCCTAAGGGGCGGGGCGGTGGGGCAGACAGGAATACAATGCCTTCTGCCTCTGCATGCCATTTGTCTTTCAAGGAAATCTGGCTGACAACTGCTGTAGATATTTGCTATCATTAAGACACTCTCCCATTTCCTATCCCATAGTTATGAGGAGTGTAAATGCCGCTGGACGGGAGCAGCGCCTGGGCAGATTCCATAGAAGAAATGTGATTCTGATGGAAACAAAACAAACAAAGCAAACTCAGCAAAAGTCTCAGCAGTCATGAACCTTCTGGGAAAGAGCTGCACTAAATTACTGAGTCTCTTCATTTTGATGAAAGTTCATGTCTTGAGAAATAATTATTACTTTAACCATTTGGGAGGAAAGTATTCTCCCTAAAGCCTGAGCTCCTTGAAAGCAGAGCTGTGTCTTACTTATCTCTACATCATCCATGGCGTCTGGTTGTAGCAGTTGCCTCCCCAATATCTCTTATTTTTTTTCTTTGCCAACAGAACCTCTGTATTGTTGGGGTTTGAAGTAATAAGCTCCATTTCCCATTCTTCTTGCACAGAGAGATGGCAAATGAGATGTAAGCAAAATTGAGCTGTTTGAAAGGGATTGAGAAGAATGCCTTTTTGCTGTTTCCCTCTCCTCTTGCCTGCTGACTGGAATTTAGATGTGATGACTTGTATTTCAGCAGCCATTTCGTGATTATGAGTTGATTTTGAAGATGAAAGCCACATGCTAAGAATGGTGAAGCAAAAAGAAAGGTTTCTAAAGCTTCTGCATGGCAAAGGAAACAATCAAATGTACCCCATAAATATATACACCTATTATATGCCCATAATAATTAAAAATTAAAAAATAAAAAAGTGCTGGGAGAAGTGGCTCAGGCCTATAGTCCCAGAACTTTGGGAGGCCAAGGCAGGTGGACTGCTGAGCTCAAGGAGTTTGAGATCAGCCTGGGCAACATGGTGAAACCCTGTCTCTTAAAAAAAAAAAAAAAAAAAAATTAGCAGGGCATGGTGTGCACCTGTGTTCTCAGCTACTCAGGAAGCTGAGGTGGGCGGATTGCTTGAGCCCTGGAGGTTGAGGCTGTAGTGAGCCATGATAACGTCACTGCACTCCAGTCTGGGCCTGTTATGCAAGCATGCATGGGCTCTGGGTGAGAGGTTGGGAGGCTCACCTTTGAATATGGGTATTAAGCTTCAGTGGATGAAATATATATTGTTTCTTAATATCTTGGCTGCTCAGAAACCTTTTTACTCACTTGCAGCTTTGGCCACATCTTAAATAGCCAGTTGGCTGCATAGCTAGCTCTAAACAGATGAGAATTCTGAACACATTACCTCTCAAATTTCCTTTTTTTTTTTTTTCTTTTTATTTTTGAGACAGAGTCTTGCTCTGTCACCCACCCAGACTGTGATGCAGTGGCATGATCTCGGCTCACTGCAACTTCCGCCTCCCAGGTTCAAGCGATTCCCCTGCCTCAGCCTCCTGAGTAGATGGGATTACAGGCTCATGCCACCACACTCAGCTAATTTTTGTATTTTTAGGAGAGACAGCATTTCACCATGTTGGCCAGCCTGGCCTGGAACTCCTGACCTTGTGATCCACCCACCTCGGCCTCCCAAAGTGCTAGGGTTACAGGTGTGAGCCACTGCACCCAGCCACATCTCAAACGTCTAAGAGCTCAGGCACACAGAGGTGAGCATGACGTCAGGTAAGGGAAGTAAGGGTTCGGTCTGTCATTCCTGCTGGACACTGAAGGTGGACGTGTATTAGATGACCAGATAGACGATGGGTTCTTGTGTAGTCTTTTCACTTCAGATGAGTTCCTTTGTTCTCCTGGGGCTTCGGGTTCCCTTTCTGTCCAGATGCCCAGATGCTCCTAGACTGGTTCTTCCCTTTCTTCTCTGGCTATTTTCTGTGCTTGCTCAGGAGGATGATGGGAAGACAGTTTCCCTCACAGTTGCAAGGCAGTACGGCATTGTTGAGGGTCTCCTGCTGGAGAAGTGGAGCTTTGCGACTGTCACTCAGGAGTGCAATGCAGGTTCTGAGATGAAAATTTGCGAACCAGTTTCATGTGGTCAAGGTTGTGAATGAATTAATAACTAGTGAGGCTCTGAGTGCTGATCAGCTGGGATGACTTTGGAGCTAGATCTGAATACTAATGGGACTGGGTGACTTTAGTCGGTGAGAATTTTAAGACCCTCTTTGTTTCGTTTAAAAGGGTCTAACTGAAACTTGTTTTTTTT
The DNA here is from genome assembly GCF_002776525.5 of Piliocolobus tephrosceles. NCBI lineage: Eukaryota > Metazoa > Chordata > Mammalia > Primates > Cercopithecidae > Piliocolobus > Piliocolobus tephrosceles. The sequence goes on along the minus strand of NC_045439.1, from coordinate 92,368,032 downwards.
TTTTTTTTTTGAGATGGAGTCTTGCTCTGTTGCCCAGGCTGGAGTCAGTGGTGCAATCTTGGCTCACTGCAACCTCCGCCTCCCAGGTTCAAGCGATTCTCCTGCCTCACCCTCCCGAATAGCTGGGACTATAGGTGCTCGCCACCACACCCAGGTAATTTTTGTGTTTTTAGTAGAGACAGGGTTTCACCATATTGACTAGGCTAGCCTCGAACTCCTGACCTTGTGATCCACCCGCTTTGGCCTCCCAAAGTGCTAGGATTACAGGCATGAGCCACCGCACCCAGCCACTGAAACATTCTTTAGAAAAGGAAAAAGAAAAGAAATTCAAGTGCACAGAGAAGCCTAGAGAGTGACTGCTGTATGGAAAGGAGGTATTGACATAGAAGGAGGAATACAGTCGCGAGTAAATGCAGGAGAAGAATGCATGTAAAAGACTCCAGGAATGGATGCAACCAGTAACATGAATATTTCCTAGTTAGAAGGGTCAACATGTGGTCTCAAGTATTTTTCATGCTCCTCCTAGGCGTGTGTGTGTGTGTGTGTGTGTGTATAATTTTTTGAGGTGGAGTCTCGCTCTATCATGCCCAGGCTGGAGTGCAATGGTGTGATCTCAGCTCACTGCGACCTCTGCCTCCTGGGTTCAAGCAATTCTCCTGCCTCAGTCTCCCAAGTAGCTGGAATTACAGGTGCCCGTCACCATGCTAGGCTAATTTTTTGTATTTTTAGGAGAGACGGGAATTTCACTGTATTGGCCAGGCTGGTCTCGAACTCCTCAGGTGATCCTCCCGCCTCAGCCTCCCAAACCAGACCCACTATATTTCTAATTTAGCCATAAGTAGTCAAGCAAGAAAGACTTGAGCTTGGGAGTGAGGAGAAAGATCCACATGCAGCAGATTCTCACGCACAGCCTTGGCAAAAGGAATGTCCAGACCAAAGCTGAGATGACCCTTTTGTGTTTTCCAGGAAGAAGCTACAAGCAAAACATTATGGAAAGAAGCCTAATTTTTTTTTGGTGCATTTCCTAAGTGTGTGTAGCTGCTCAGAGATTGTGTATCCCCAGGCATCACTCCAGTATATGTGTTACTTGCCTGTGTGTTTATACAGTGAATAGCTCATTAATGCTGTGGTTCTAGCTTCTGATGTTCAGTGTGTATCTGTGCAGGGTAGGAAGAGAGGCTTCTAGGCTGAGCGTTGTGGCTCATGCTTGTAATCCCAGCACTTCGGGAGGCCGAGGCGGGCAGATCAAGAGGTCAGCAGATCGAGACCATCCTGGCCAACATGGTGAAACCCCATCTCTACTGAAAATACAAAAATTAGCCAGGCGTGGTGGCAGGTGCCTGTAGTCCCAGCTATTCGGGAGACTGAGGCAGGAGAGTCACTCGAACCTGGAAGGCGGAGGTTGCAGTGAGCCAAGATAGCACCACTGCACTCCAGCCTAGGTGACAGAGGGAGACTCCATCTCAAAAAAAAAAAAAAAAAAAAAAAGAAGAAGAA
>NC_045439.1:92365897-92366435 GCF_002776525.5 Piliocolobus tephrosceles | reverse complement strand
CAAAAAAAAAAAAAAAAAAAAAAAAAGAAGAAGAAAGACTTCCAGTGTAGTGAAGAGATCAGGCCCCAAGAGTGACATTAGAAGGAAAAGGCAGAGGCCCGCTTGGCATCCTGGGACAAGGATGGAGGGTGTGGAGGACAGTTACTGAAATGGGGGCTGGCTGGCAAAGGGAAGGACAAGGATTGGGGCGTGTCTAAGTACAGAAAATTGATCCATCAGTCTGGGCTAGCTCTGCTTGCCTGGCCCTCTCCAACTGGGGCTGCAAGGCTTGGCTTTGCTCACCACAGTTCAGCCATGAGAAGCACCAAGGAAGTGATGTCACCTGCTGCAGTTTCTGCCTCCTCATCTGCTGTTAGTTCAGGCTCTTCAGACTCAGCAGATGGAAGACCCCTGTGGAGAAGAAATGGAGCAGATATTTTATTTTACTTAATTTAATTACAGGCTAGCATCTTCATATTTGGTTCTTTTTTTTTTTTATGTTACAAAAGTTTTACACATTTGTTGCAAAATCTTTAAGCAACCCAGAAGCCTATACAGT
>NC_045439.1:92365277-92365887 GCF_002776525.5 Piliocolobus tephrosceles | reverse complement strand
TAACGATATTCCTCTATACATACTAATCTACAACTGTTTTTAAAAAAATACATATCATGGATATCTTTCCAAGTTGATACATCCATATTTAATTCATTTCTTTTTATCAGCTCCGTCATAATCCATTGTATGAATGTTTGATCATACAATATAGCATAATGGGAATACAAAGTATAGCATAATGGGAATACCCCTGCTCATCCCATATCAGTAATGGACATTTACAATTTTATTTATTTATTTATTATTTTTTGAGACGGAGTCTCGCTTTGTCACCCAGGCTGGAGTGTAGTGGAGTGATCTTGGCTCACTGCAACCTCTGCCTCTTGGTTTCAAGTGATTCTCTTGCCTCAGCTTCCCAAGTAGGTGAGACTACAAGCGGGTGCCACCACGCCCACTTAATTTTTTTTTTTTTTGGTATTTTGAGTAGAGATGAGGTTTCACCATATCGGCTAGGCTAGTCTCAAACTCCTGACCTCCCATGATCCACCCGCCTTGGCCTCCCAAAATGCTGGGATTACAGGCGTGAGCCACCATGCCTGGCCTACAATTTCATTTATTTATTTATTTATTTATTTATTTATTTATTTATTTATTTATTTATTTATTT
>NC_045439.1:92358865-92365267 GCF_002776525.5 Piliocolobus tephrosceles | reverse complement strand
TTTATTTATTTATTTATTTATTTATTTATTTATTTATTTATTTATTTCTCTATCTATCTATCTTTTGAGACAGTGTCTCGCTCTGTCAGCCAGGCTAGACTGCAGTGGCGCAATCATAGCCCACTACAGCTTCAACCTCTCGGGCTCAAGTGATCCTCCACCTCAGCCTCCTGAGTAGCTGGGACTATAGGCATGTGCCAGCACGCCCAGCATGTGATTTTATTTCTAACATTTCAAATTGTGCCATTGCCTTATGATGAATTTGTGGTCATCTGAAACTCTTAGGCACCTACTATTACAAATACACTTTTTGGAATGCAAAAGCAGAACTTTAAGTTTAAAGCTGCCAGATTGCGTCCTGTTGGTTGACATCCACTGCATCATCATTTCAGTTTGATGAGTTTTCTTGAATGCTTATTCTGTCCAGAGCAATCTCAGCTAAGATGTTTTACACATCCAAAGATAATGGTTTCTGACCATCTTTTCCATTTTTCTTCCAACTAGTCCTCCTCTCTAGACCCCTCTGAAGTGTTGCTTCCACCCCTACACTGGTGTGATCTTCCTAGCACCAAGCATAGTGGAACAATTACTCTCTTTTATTTGTTCAGCCTAAGATTGTGACCATTCTTGGCTCATATGGCATTTGCTGTTGAGTAGAATTCTGAGGTCTTTTTCATGTGAAACCTTCCATTCATAGAAGCTGCTGCTTCTATGGGCCGTCGTGAATTTTTATTAAGAATCTAGCTGCTGCCTCAGGGGTTTTCTGATCCCACACACTGTGCAGACATTAACCATTGCTTATTGCTTCCAAAAAGGGAATGGGAGGGTTTGGCGATGTCTGAGCACAGTCATAACTGGCTAAAGAGGGCTGTCATTTTGGTGGTCAGGCATCTGCCCTGAATGAGCAGACCTTCAGCAGGTGGGGTGGTGGATGAGCAGAGCTTAAGATCAAGCTCCAGGGACAAAGACACAGAACATTTGAAAACATCTGCACAAACATCGCCCAATAAAGAGTGTTTGGAATGAGCAGGGAATGCATGGGCTCCATGAGGGCTCTCCAGGCAGGCATCTGTGGTGGTCACACCCTGTTTGTGGACCCACTGCTTTTAGCCCCTTCCCAGCCTTAAATAAGTAGAGATGATTTAACATATGAGACATGGGGGTTTCCCTTCATAAATCAGAAGTATAGCATAATGGGAATACAATGAAAACCTTATTGTCTGGGAAAGAAATGAAATCCTGTCCAATGTCACGGTGGCAGAGTCTTGCCTTGCATTTTGTTCCCTGAGATGTTTGAAATAGAGAGTAGAAGGGGTCTAGGAACACAGGATCCCCTTTAACTTCCTCTAGAAACTTTTCCTTCCCCCAGGCAAGAGCAGTAATGCCTTATGTGTCAATGAATCAGTGAAAGCTGTTGGGGTGAGGTGACTCTCCTGGTAACTCCACGGGATGCCCCTCTAACTCTTGTGTGCATATGTATGTGTCTAATAAAGACAAGGTTTCCTCTAGACTAGTGCTGTCCCAAAGCACTTGGAGATGATGGGAATGTTCTGTAATCGGTGCTGTTCAGTATGGTAGCCACCAGCCATGTATGGCTGTTGAACACCTGAGATGCGGCTAGTGCAACTGAGTAACTGACTTTTTAGTTGCACTTAATTTCAACGAACTTTAATTTAAGTGGCCAGATGTGGCTGGTGGCTACTGTATTCAGTGCAGCTCTAGACCACAGAACTAAGGTTTCACTTCATTTATTCACCCACCCACTCACTCTCATTTATTCAGTAAAAGTTATCCAGGCAGCCTCTCCGTGCCCGCTGGAGGCTTACAGCCTTACAGAAAGGTCGTAAGCCACGGCACCACGTTACAGAGCACTTACAGTCTTGTGGGAACAAAGCAGCTAGTAAAGAGATGATCCTATGCAGGGTGGAGGGTGCAGTCATCGAGTTATATACAAAGTGGTCTTCAGGAAGGGAGGTGAAGTTCTATGTCCAAAGGGCACTTATAAAGGCTTCACAAAAGAGGTGATGTTTACTGATGTGTTCAAGTAGTGATTTCTGAAATCCTAGACCTCAGTACTTATTTAAAAGGAAAAACTAGCCTTGAAGCTCTAGTGCTAGTGAACCTTAAGTTTACTGCCTCACATGGCATTTCATTAACTCCTGGCAATCACATCTACGGAAACAACTGTCCCTGTTTTGGTGTCATCAAAAATCCACTGATCAATCTATCAGTTTATCAATTAAGCTAATACCAACAGGAAGTGTATTTTCAATGTAAATCAACATTTCTGCAAGTACATGACAGTCATCTAATCAATGACTTTTTAAGGAAACTGAGGTACAGAGAGGCTAGCAATTTAGGTGACTGCAGATTAGGCATTCTTCAGGAGGATGTGGATAGGCTGGGCTTCAAAACAGACAGGAGATATTTATTGCCAGAAGATAATTTGTCTATCCTTCTTAATTCATAAATAGCTTGGTAACTTAAAAAACAAACAGTTCTGGCTGTTGAGATTAAAGAACATTTAGTACAAAAATGAAATCTAGAATCATATTTGTATACTGCTTAGTGTTCCGATTTTGAGACTAACCTTCTTGTCAAAACTGAATATGGATTTAACAGCCTAATGTCTGTATCAGTGGAAATGGAAGAAACGCTTTCTTAACAACTGCCCGACCGTCACCTGGGAACACTCCTCCTTTGCACCATCATCAATAAAGAATCCACAGACTCTCAACTGCTCTTTTGCCTTTGACTAAGTTTAGATCACACACCCATCAGAATCTTCGATTTGCTTTTTCTATATCTTAGACTGATGGGGATGAGTGATTCAAGCAATACAAGGAACAGGCAACGTAATTGGACGTGAGAAATAAATAAGGGTAGTATAATATTGGAAAGAGAAACTAGGACGTCATCATTTCAGGGGACACAATATCATATCTTATTAGATGAACAATAAATATGCCCAAAGAGGCCAGACACGGTGGCTCATGCCTGTAATCGCAGCACTTTGAGAGGCCAAGGTGGGAAGATTGCTTGAGGCCAGGAGTTCGAGGCCAGCCTGACAAACAATGGCAAAACTCCATCTCTACAAAGAAAAAAAAAGTTGGGTACAGTGGTGTTCACCTGTAGTCCCAGCTACTCGGGAGGCTGAGGCAGGAGAATTGCTTGAGCCTGGGAGGCAGAGGTTGCAGTGAGCTGAGATCACACCACTGTACTCCAGCCTGGGTGATGGGAGTGAAACCCTGTCTCAAAGAAAACTATATCTCTCTCTCTCTCTCCAAAGAAGCATTCTGAATACAGTGCAGTGAATACACTTGAAGGAAATTATTAAAGATAGCCACCTTTGCAAATTCAATAAAAGTATTTTATTACAAAGGAATAAATACTTGAGATGTGACTGGCATCTTATTTTTTATTATGAAATATTTTACACATAATTGAATATATACATATAATATATATAAAGAAGTTTCAAAGCAAAATAATGAAAGGAGCACTCAGCACCCAGTTTATCTATAGACTCCATAGAAAGAAAACAATATATAAAATGTTATTGAATGGTATAAATAAAGATTTAAATAAATAAAAATAGTACGCTTCATATGGGAAAGCTACATGCTATTGAAGGTGCCCCATTCTCCATGATGTGCTTATTTCACATTGCACGCCTGTATCAAAACATCTTATGTATCCCATAAATTTATACATGTATGTACCCACAAAAATAAAAATTAAAGTTATTGGAAGATGATTTTTACTTATGATGTATTTATTAGATTGAATATAGTCACAATTAAAAAGCCAAGAGATCTCTTATTGGAAATATATAACATTATTCCAAAATTTGTTTTAAAAGACAGAGGGAAGAAACATTTACAATGAAATTATTAAAAATTTTATATTTAAAATACATTTACAAACATTGAAAACAAATAAATATAAATCAATGGGACAATAAAATATCTACACATAAACCCAGCTAAATATAAGAATATAATATTCAATATTTTAGAATAAAAAGGCAATGAAGGATTATTTGATAAGTATTGCTGGGACACCTAGAAAGGTATGGGGGATCACTCCATGTATACAACACACTAAGTGCTTCCTGGTGCTGCTTGTACAGCATTTTTTAAAGTGCAGATGCGTGCCCCTTCAGCAGCTGGCCATTTTGAAGGAGAGACAGGCAGTGAACAGGCAGCCATAGTGGAGGATGACAGGTGCCCAAGTTGATTACACATGGTGTGCTCTGGGACCAACAGGAGAACTCATTCCAGACTTGGGGGATTCCAGACTTCTCAGAGGAAGTGAAAGCTAGGCTGGACCTGAAGGGTGCTACGAAGGGTGCTATCTAATGGAAGGAGCTGTTTCGGTGAAGTGGAGCCTGAGGCCAGAATGGCTCTGTGCATTTAGGGGTGAAGAGAGGAGAAGCGGCTGACAGCTCTTTCAAGAATCTTTTTATGAATGGACAGAGAGGTAGGGCAGGAATAGCGGTAGGTGCAGAGTGAAGGGGGGAAAATTCTTCACGAAGCAGGAGAGACTGGAGCATGCTGACACTGTAGTGGGGAAAAGAGTGGGAATTTGAAGATACAGGGGAGAGGGAGAGCTTGAGTTTGAGAGAGCTTAAATGATCAAGCAAGATTCCTGTGGAGGAAGAGAGGGAGACAGGCCAGGGGCAGAAGGAAGAGGACAAGGACGGGGCTCTACCATCATGACCAGAGGAGGATGGTCCTGGGAAATGAAGCAATGTGCATGGTTCTCATTGAGGCAAAATTCACATACATAAAATTAACCCTTTAAAATGAACTACTCAGTGACATTTAGTACATTCACAATGCCATACAGCCATCACCTCTATTCAGCTTCAAAACATTTTCATCATTCCCGCAAAATAAACTTTGTACTAATGAAGCAGTTGCTTCCCATTCTTCCCTCCTCCTCTGTTCCTGGAACAACCCATCTGCATCCTATCTCTATGGGTTTGCCTGTTCTGAGCATTTCATATAAACGGAATCATGCAATCTGTGACCTTTTGTGTCTGGTTCTTCTTTCACTTAGCACAATTTTGTTCAAGGTCATTCATGTTATAACACGTTTCACTCCTTTATTCCTTCTTACGGTTGCTACAGACTGAACTATGTCTTCTCAAAACTCGTATTTGAGTCCTAACTCCCAATATCTCAGAATATGACTGAATTTGGAGATAGGGCCTCTAAAGAGGTAATTAAGGTTAAATGAGGTCATATGGGTGGTCCCTAATTCAACATGACTGGTGTTCTTATAAGAAGAGGAGACTAGGACACAGACACACACAGAGGGAAGACCATGTGAAGGCACAGGGAGAGGACGGCCACCTGCATGCCAAAGAAAGAGGTCTCAGAAGAAACCAAACCTGAAAACACCTTGATCTTTGACTTCCAACCTCCAGAATCATGAGCAAATAAATTTCTGTGGATTAAGCCACTTAGTATGGGGTATTATATTTTGGCAGCCCTACAAAAGTAACATAATGGTTGAATAATATTCTGTTGTATGGATATACTACAATTTGTTTATCTACATATCCACTGTTGGATCTTTGGGCTGTTTCCATCTTTTGTGTTGCTTTTTTGAGAAGTGGTCAGTTCTTTCTGATGATTTCTAAATCTCTATAAAGTCCTAGTCAAGGTTATCTTCTCTGAGTGGTGGTGAAGGAGACAGACAAGAAAGCTAAGATCCAGAAACCAAAGTAGGCTGAATTTGATCTCAGTGGAGCAAGTGTAGACATCAGAGTGAAGAACTGGTTCTGAAGCGTCTTCAGAGATTAAAGAAGACATCCTCAAGTTGAATGATGAAGAATCACTAAAAAAGGAAGACATCTACTGACTCCTTACTCTCAGGCACTAGGTGGGGCGGTGTTGGCGGGGGGAGAGACAGAGAGTGTTCGTGAGAGAGTTTCAGGCCAGTTTCTGGGAGAGGGAGAGAAAGAGAGAGAGAAAGAGAGAGAGACGGGGGAGAGAGAGAGAGAGAGAGAGAAAGCTCTTGAGAGAGTTTCAGGCCAGGTCCTGAGAGAGAGAGACAGAGAGAAAGCAAGCTCCTGAGAGAGTTTTGGGCCAGGTCCTGTGAGAGGGAGGGAGAAAGAGAGAGAGAGAGAGACAGAGATCCTGAGAGAGTTTTAGGCCAGGTCCTGAGAGAGAGAGAGACAGAGAGAGAGAAAGTTCCTGAGAGAGTTTCAGGCCAGGTCCTGAGAGAGGGGGGGAGAGAGAGAGAGAGAGAGAGAGAGAGAGAGAGAGAGAAAGAAAGCTCCTGAGAGAGTTTCAGGCCAGGTCCTGTGTGTGTGAGAGAGAGAGAGAAAGAGAGAGAGAGAGAGAAAGCTTCTGAGAGAGTTTCAGGCCAGGTCCCTAGAGAGAGAAAGAG
>NC_045439.1:92348292-92358465 GCF_002776525.5 Piliocolobus tephrosceles | reverse complement strand
GAGAGAGAGAGAGAGAGAGAGAGAGAGAGAGAGAGAGAAAGGGAGAGAGAGAGAGAAAGCTCCTGAGAGAGTTTCAGGCCAGGTCCTGTCCTTTAGGGAGAACCAGGTGGCAGCAGGGCTGTAGGCAGAGGGGTAGAGGGTGTGTTTAATGAAGGGGAGGGAGTACATAGGAATTTAACTGCAGAACAAATTGCATGTTCTAGAGCAGGGGTCCCCAACCCCCAGGTTGCACAGCAGGAGGTGAGTGGCAGGCAAGTATTATTGCCTGAGCTCCGCCTCCTGTCAGATCAATGGTGGCATTAGATTCTCATAGGAGTGCAAACCCTATTGTGAACTGCACATGCAAGGGATCTAGGTGTCGCACTCCTTGTGAGAATCAAACTAAAACTAATGCCTGATGATCTGAGGTGGAAGAGTTTCATTCCAAAACCATCCCCACTCTGTCCCCAACCCTGTTCATGGAAAAATTGCCTTCCACAAAACTGATCCCTGGTGCCAAGAAGTCGAGGACTGCTGTTCTAGAGGACACAAAGGGAAGATTTGAAAAGGAGGAAAGTAAAGGGAGTAAGGTCAGAAAACAGGATGCATTTAACAGCAGATTTGGGGGAGTATATATGACCAGAGAGACTTATGTTTGGGTACTTATCAAATAAAATATAAAGAACGTATTCAAATTTTTAAGAGTAACATGAAATTCTTAATGTTAAAGGGTAAAGACTATAGTCTATTCACAAAAATCCAAATAAAATCTGTAGTTTAGATAATAGTAATATACCCATTGTTTTTTGAGACAGGGTCTCACTTTGTTGCCCTGGCTGGAGTGCAGTGGCACAATTTCAGCAGCCTCAACCACCCAGGTTCAAGCAATCCTCCCACCTCAGCCTCCAAGTAGCTGGGACTACAGGTGCACACCACCATGCCTGACTAATTTTTTTGGTAGGGGGAGGGGGGTAGAGACGAGGTTTGCTGTGTTTCCCAGGCTGGTCTCGAGCTCTTGAGCTCAAGTGATGCATCCACCTTGGCCTCCTAAAGTGCTGAGATTACAGCCGCTTGCCACCACACCCAGGCGTATTATATCAATAGTAATTTCTTAGTTTTGGCAAATGTACCATGATTGTGTAAGATGTTAATAGTAGGTAATGCTGGATAAAGGGTATTTAAGCATTGTGTATGCCATCTTTGTAACTCTTCTGTAAATCTAAAATTATTCCAAAACTAAAAGTTTAAAATAATTTTTAAAAAGTCAATCACCAAAAAGTAAGTACATTTAGGATGTAGATACATGCAAGACATGTGTAACATAACTGAAAATCAGATTTTGGAGTCGGACGTACCTGGTTTCTCATCCTGGATGCCCCAATTGCTAACTGCAATGTTGGGCAAATTTCTTTATTCCTTCAAGCTCTGTGTTTCAATCTCTAAAATAGAAATCCTAATTATATATACTCCAAGGGATTCCTGGGAAGAGTAAATGAGAAAATACTGGCAAAGTGCCTTATCATAGTGCCTGATTGCCTGATACATAGTAAAAGCTCAATAAAATTAGCTTTTATTATTCTTGCAGGTGATCAAAGAAATGCAAAGTCAAACAATGTTGGCAAATGATTTCACACCTACTGAATCAGCAACAACTGTGATCCCCAGTGCCTGAGAGAGTGTGCTGAAACTGGTACAGTCATAAATTGTAAACCAGTACAGCTACTTGGAAAAACAATGTACCAATATAGACACAGCAAGAGACTGCAGAGATGGTCACAACCTTTCACCCAGACCTCCTCTTAATGATTTGCAGGGTTCCAGGCAAGTGTATAAATGGAGCCTCACATACCATATGTATAAGTAGTTTAAAGTTAGAAATCAGGTTACAAACTGTTAAATGAAAATATGTTCTAGCCTCCTGCCTTGGCAAATATACTGTCACCACCACCTGGAAGGGCTCAAGTTAAAAATTCTCAGATGCCTCTGTGTCCTGTGTTGGAACAAGATGGCATGGGGAGAGACAGTTGCCAGCCCCCAGACCCACTGTCTTTCCAATTCCTAAGTCTGTCCAACATTGAGGGGGCCTCATGTGAATGTGTGTGGACAGCCTAGCCCATGTGTCCAAACTCTGTTCACTACCCCACTGCCTGTGGCCACTCCTCAGATCCGGGTGTATCTACTGGTGGTGTGACTGGATCTCAAGAGGAGAGACTCAGGGACCAGGGCTGGGTAGGCCCTGGAGATGAACATGGGGCCAGTGGGCAGAGACTGCTGGGAGTCCTAGGCACCCGGAGAATGTTCTAAAAGGGAGGATGTGGATTTGCAGTGGGCATGTTCCTTTGGCCTGCGGACTCCTCACCAGGTGGGAGGGACACGGCCCAAGGAGGGCCAGGGGGACAGCCCCTGCCTAATCTCACTGCAGTACTCCTTAGAGCCCATCCAAAGGAAAGAAATAGTTCAGCAGAATAAAAAGGTTATGGGCACAAAGATAGTATCACTGCATTGCATTTGACACTAAAAAACCCCAACCTAATGTTCAACAGTAGAGAAACGTTAAGACAACAATGGTAAAGCTCTTCAGAGCAGTAGTATGCTACCATCAACACTGGTACATGTGACAACCATGTCATAACGTGGGATAATGTCTATGTGTAGATATAATAGTAAATGAACACTGGCAACTGTGCAAACATCTGTGCGCCCTAGGTGAGATGCGGAAGTCAACATGCAGACATAAGAACAGCTGCCTCAAAGGGGGTTGAACTCTTTCAGGCAGCTGAAAGATTTTCCTCCCAAAATTGTCTCTTTCCTGAGGCTGGGGAGAGGCAGGGACTTTTCAGGGTCTAATAGGTAAGAGTTGGCTGGTTAGACTGGAGTTTTTTGTGCAACTCTACTAAGGAGTTGGAGATAAGAACCTGCTACCTGCCGCATGGAAGCCAGAAAGGCACTTTAAATAATCACACTCCCTCTCTGCGTGGGCTGAAGATATCCTTGAGTCCTCCCAACCCTGAGCCCTTTTCCAGGGGCCAGCACACCCAGAAACCACGCGTACAGTGTTCACTCTAGATGCTCAGGAAGGTCTCTGCTGCGTTTCTAAAGCTCTGCCATGGGCTGGGTATGGTATGGGCCATGTCTCACTGAGTCCTCGCAACAACCTGGTGAAGTGGGAGCCTCAGCATGGCAGACTTGGACACTGAGGAGCTGGTCCGGCACCACACAGTTGGCAAGCAGAGAAGCCAGACTTTGAAACTCTGTGCTTCCATTTGGGCACGTTCACTGGGAAATCAAAAGGCAGTGCTCCCTTTCTCCCCACAAATTGCTTCTAGTGTCCCATGGGGCCAGAGGAACTCAATCAAAATGATATTCTATAGATGTGGGATAATGGTAGCATGAATAAATCAATAATTGCACTTCTGGGCACTTGACTGTCCCCGTGGTTCTAGAAATGAAAAGACTCTGGTATTTAATTTATATTTTATAAGAATGAAAAAGGCCAGGCACAGTAGCTAATGCCTTTAATCCCAGCATTTTGGAAGGCCAAGGTGGGAGGATTGCTTGAACTCAGGAGTTCAAGACCAGCCAGGGCAACATGGCAATACTCTACAAAAAATTAGCTGGGTGTGGTGGTGCATGCCTATAGTTCCAGCTACTCAGGAGACTGAGGTGGGAGGATCACTTGAGCCCAGGAGGTCAAGACTGCAGTGCTAAGATAGCACCACTGCACTTCAGCCTGGGCAACAGAACGAGATTCTGTCTCAAAAAAAAGGCCAGGCACAGTGGCTCAAGCCTGTAATCCCAGCACTTTGGGAGGCCGAGATGGGCAGATCACGAGGTCAGGAGATCGAGACCATCCTGGCTAACACGGTGAAACCCTGTCTCTACTAAAAAAATACAAAAAAACTAGCCAAGTGAGGTGGCAGGTGCCTGTAGTCCCAGCTACTCGGGAGGCTGAGGTAGGAGAATGGCGTAAACCCAGGAGGCGGAACTTGCAGTGAGCCGAGATCCAGCCACTGCACTCCAGCCTGGGAGACAGAGCAAGACTCCACATCAAAAAAAAAAAAAAAAAAAAAATTGGTAATTGTGCCGGGTAAGGAAGGGCTGATTTTAGCACGGAACAGAGTGGGGCAACCATCAAGCCAAATTTGTTCCACTGCTTGTTTTTATATGACCCATGATCTAAATAATGGTTTTTACATTTTTAAATGGTTGGGGGGGAAATGTGAAACTTACATGAAATTCAAGTCTCCATATCTATAAATAAAGTTGTATTGGAACACAGCCTTATTCAGTTGTACATATATATTGTTTATGGCAGCTTCTGCACTATACCAGCAGAGTTGAGGAGTTGTAACAGGGAGATCATATGGCTTGGAAAGCTGAAAAATTTTACTATCTGGTCTTTTACACCAAGACTTTGCTGACCCCTGAAATGGAAGAAGACTACAGGCCTAGTTATTTAGTGATAACTGAACCCAGCTTTCATTGTTTGAGTGGCTTTTGTATGTCAATTGTTAAGCTTTACTTATCTAGATTACTTCAAATCCTACAAAGTACATATTATTGATTCCCTGAGCAAAGCTAGGATATTAGCTGAAGCCTTAAATTCAAGTTCCAGCCGGGCGCGGTGGCTCAAGCCTGTAATCCCAGCACTTTGGGAGGCTGAGACGGGCGGATCACGAGGTCAGGAGATCGAGACCATCCTGGCTAACACTGTGAAACCCCGTCTCTACTAAAAAATACAAAAAACTAGCCGGGCGAGGTGGCGGGCGCCTGTAGTCCCAGCTACTCAGGAGGCTGAGGCAGGAGAATGGCATGAACCCGGGAGGCGGAGCTTGCAGTGAGCTGAGGTCCGGCCACTGCACTCCAGCCTGGGCAACAGAGTGAGACTCCGTCTCAAAAAAAAAAAAAAAAAAAAAATTCAAGTTCCTACTATTTTTTTGTTTTGTTTTGTTTCTTTTGTTGTTTTGAGACAGGGTCTCGAGCTCTGTTGCCCAGGCTGGAGTCAGTGGCATGATCATAGCACACTGAAGCCTCAAATTCCTGGGCTCATGTGATCCTCCTGCCTTGGCCTCCCAGAGCACTGGGATTACAGTGCCCGGTCTCAAATTCTTACTTCTATACCATGGCAGAGGAGCAGAGCAAGGCCTCTTCAGAAACGTGAGTTCTAACCAAGGCAGGGAAAATATATTTAGAGGTCCTGAATACTGAAAACATTATAGTGTACCTTCCCCAGCCACCCCTCTGTATAATCCAAAATATTAAACATTGTTGAACTCAAAACTGAGTGAAAGCAAGTCCAACGGAGTTCTAATTTCCTCCATGATAATTACATGTTTTTCTAAAATCGTATCTATTTTATGAGAATTTTTTGGTGTCCCTAGGTATATACTTGCTTCATTTGTCAGGTGATTAAACCCCAATACTGACCAAAATCTGTTGGCCTTGCTAAGTCTGAGCTCAGGGCACACATGAAGAGTCTCACAGTGTGACAGCCATCTGGTGTGGTGATAGAGTCCTGTTTTTCCACCAAGAGAGAAGCCGTCCCTAAAGAAGTCTCTCATTTAGAAAAGCAGAACATATTAACTCAAAAAGCCATGCGGCCGCCTGAATCAAATGCCTGTCAGACCTTCTCTCTCACCTCAGGTCTGTGTCTCTCTGAGCCCATGTCATGATCAGAGATGTTCCTTAAAGCAGGGCTCCCCAACCCCTGGGCCATGAACCAGTACAGGTCTGTGGCCTGTTAGGACAGGAGGTGAGCGGCAGGTAAGCAAGCATTACTGATGGTAATGGCAGGTCATCTGGAGTGTTTGCTACCATCATACAGGCTGCAGCACGAAGGTGCAGCTGGGGCTGTGTGCTCCATGAAGCCAGCAGGAACCAGGGACAAGTGGGAGCCCCACCCCTTCTAAGTTGGGGCTGGAGCTCCCTGGGTGCCTCTTCAGCTGCCCAAATGGCAGCTGCAGACCCAGCTCTCTCAGATGGGAGCCGCGCCCTCCCAGGCACAGCAGGCAGACGAGCTCCTGGGCAGAAGGAGGCAGGTCCTGGTAAGGCCCCACCTTCAGGCCAGGGAGGGTCTGAAGGCTGTGGGCCCAGCTGCCACTCTGGTGAACCAGAGTGGGGACTTGTGCTGCCTTTTCTGGGCTTGTCCATGGCTGCCCATAGACCAATCAGCACACACTTCTTCCCCTCTGAGGCCCATAAAAGCCCTGGGCTTAGCCAGAGCAGAGGAAAGGATGGAGAGACACCGGGATAGCCAGCTGCAGAGAGAAGCTACCCTCTCAGCAGGGAACTGCAGAGGACAAGACAACCAGCCTGCAGAGAGGAGCTACCCTCTCTGCTAGGAGCTGAACACTTGTCAGGACACCCTAGCTACAGAGGACCTGCCCACTGCAAGTCTTCTTTGAGCTGTTCGTCTTGCTCACCCTCCACTTACCCACATACCTTATTCTTCCATGTTGCAGGACAAGAACTCAGGACTCACCAAATGGTGAGGCTAAAAGAGCTGCTGTGACACATGCAGGGCTGAAATATGCCCCTTGCTTGCCACGTTGTGGGTGAAGAGAAGGAGAGAAGAGCTGTAGCCCTTCAGGGAGCCCAGACTTGGGAGCTCCCTGAGCCAGAGTTGTGACTCCCTCTTTGGGGTCCTGTGGTTCCTGGCATCTCCAAGCTTCTGGGTGCCACTGCATTCCCTGGTGCCAGCCAGGGAAGTGACTTGCAGTGCACATGGTCCAGCCACAACTTTGCAGAGAGTGCTGTTGGCACCTGTAGCTGCCTGCCCCACAGCAGCAGCCAGTATGTCTGACTGAGCAGTGACCGGACCCCATGCTCGCTCACACACCCCTCACTGTTCCACACCTGACTCACCCTTGGCAGGTGTGGGACCCAGGCCAGCAGTGTGAACTGAGTACAGCCTGCCAGGCCCAGTGGGCCGGAGCAAAACTCGGCCAAAAACATCACTGGCCACAGAGGTTTCTGGCCAGGAAAACAACACCCCAAGGATCCTGTAATATTACCACCTGAGTTCCACCTCCCGTTAGATCAGTGGTGGCATTAGATTCTCATAGGAGCACAAGCCCTATTGTGAACTGTGCATCTAAGGGATCTAGGCTGTGCGTTCCTTATGAGAATTTAAGATCACTTAGATTGATGAGATCACTTGAGCCCAGGAGTTTGAGACTAGCCTTGGTAACATGGTGAAATCCCATATTTACCACAAAATCAAAAATTAGCTGGGTGTGGTGGTGTGCGCCTGCAGGCCTAGCTACAGGGACTGTGGTGGGAGGATCATTTGAACCCAGGGAGGTTGAGGCTGCAGTGAGCTAGATCACACCACTGCACTCCAGCCTGGGTGACAGCATAAGACCTTATCTGAAAAAACAAACAAAACAAAACCAAAATGGTTTATCTTAAAAAAATGAATATAGTCAATATTTTTTCTCCTTAGTTCTATTTTAATTTCAAGCACTCAAGTAAGCATCAAGCCTCTGATCAGAATGGGAGAGATAGGCAGAGAGAGCTGGGTCTGTTCAGGAAACCACATCCTTTCACAATTAGGGAAACAACAATTTTTATTTTTTTTGAGACAAGGTCTTGCTCTGTTGCCCAGGCTGAAGTGCAGTGGCACAAATCATAGTTCACTGCAGCCTCGACATCCCAGGTTCAAACAATTTCCTTAACTCAGTCTCCCAAGTAGCTGGGACTACAAACATGCACCATCACGTCTGGCTAATTTATTTTTATTTTTAATTTTTTAGTAGAAACAGGGTCTCTCTAGAAAAATTACAGATGAATTGGACAATTAAATACTGAACCCTGTGGAACAAATGGAAGAGAAAGTGAAGGCCTGTCTATCCCTAGACACTCTTTCTAGAACATCCGTCTTCCTCACACTGTCCCCTCTTGACTTCCATGATACCCTAGGCTGCTGGTTTTCCCCCTACCTCTCTGGCCAGTCTTTTTCAGTCTTCTTGGACAGCTCCTCCCGTCTCTGAGCCCGAGTCCCTATATGTTGGAGTCCTTTTGGGTCTCAAAGTTTTTTTTTTTTTTTTTTTTAACCCCTTCTCTTTTAGTGTTTTCTTCCTATGAGATCTTTCAGTCTCTAGCCTTTAATGCCACTGAATGTTGCCATTTCTACTCCCATGTTCATAATTCCAGCCCTGATGTCTAGCCTGACACTTAGAGACTGTCCACGGAGGGATACAGGAACAAAGGAAGTGACAGGAATGACAAAGGAAAATATGGGTTTGTGTGTTTCTGCATGTTTCTGTGTCTTTTTGTGTCTCTGTAGATTCTGCATGTCCAGAAAAGAATACAAACTAAGAGGCCAACAACATCAAGGGGGGACATATTGCAGCAAATATGAAAAACAAAGAATTGCTGTCTTATATACAAAATGTTCATAAAATTAGAAAACAAACACATTAAGGCTCCAAGAATAAAACAGGCAAGAAGCAGGGTCAGAAAGTTCTCAGAAGAGAAGATACAATTGGTATGCAAGCATAGAAAAACGTCCAATCTTAGGACTTATATTAATGCAAAAGAAAGCAAGTAGATACATAGTTATATAAGAGGAACAAAGGTTGAGAGGTTTTGAATGCTGTTGTTGTTGAAGCGAGTGAAACAGGTGCTCTCCCACAGCCAGCAAACTTGTATAGTCCTGTTGGAAAGCAATTTGCTGCATTTGATCCAGTAATTATAGTTGTGGCATAAATCCTAAAGAAATCATTCCATAAGCTAAAAAGCAAACTCTTAAGAAATCATCTATACAGAAGTAGATTAAGTAAGCCTTGATAAATCACTAGATTTTGGAATAGCTCAGATTTTCCTGACAATAGGAATCACCAAAAGTACTTACTATGTGTGCAAGTCCCTCTCCCTGGGAAATTCTGATTCTGTACATCTGAGATGGTGCCCAGGAATCTATATTTTAAAAAGGCACTTTAGGCTATTCTTATCTTCAGACAAATTTGGAAAATACTGATAGAGGAAATACAATGAAATGCCATCATGAGGTCATTAAAGCTAATGTGTGCAAAGATCATATAATTCTTTTTTTTTTTTTTTTTTTTTTTTTTGTCAGACAAAGTCTCGCTCTTGTCCCCCAGGCTGGAGTGCAATGGCACAGTATCAGTTCACTGCAACCTCCACCTTCCGGGTTCAAGCAATTTTCCTGCCTCAGCCTCCCCAGTAGCTGGGATTACAGATGCCTGCCACCACACCAGGCTAATTTTTGTATTTTAAGTAGAGACAGGGTTTCACCATGTTGACCAGGCTGGTCTCGAACTTCTGAATTCAGGTATTCTGCCCGCCTCGGCCTCCCAAAGTACTGAGATTACAGGCGTGAGCCACTGTGCCTGGCCACAAAGATCATATAATTCTATGGAAAAATACTTAATGACATTTTGAGTTCCAAGAATGTCAAATGAAATAGCAGGATATAAAAATCTGTGAAGTATTGGTCTATTCAACAAATAAATATTTACTGAGCACCTACTAAGTGCCAGCCAGGTGGTGGGGAGACAGAAGGGAACAAAACAGCTGCCATTTATCCTCATGGAGCTTTGAGTCTAATGGGGAGATAAAGAGTAAAGTTAAGGAAAAAAGAAAACAAACAGACAAAAAATTCCATACTTACCTAACTGCAAGGCAATGATCTCTTTACAAACACATTGTCTCCTTCCATGGGTGGAGAGCTGCTGCAGAACCCAACTGCTTTCGGTGAGATTCTAGTTCCATTACTTAGCAAGTGTTTGCAACTCTGCAGCAGGTTAGGAAAGAACTGGTGTTGGAAGGAAAGAGTGTGGTGCATGGATTTGGTAAAACAGTAATAAGAGTGGCCGGGCGTAGTGGCTCATACCTGTAATCCCAGCACTTTGGGAGACTGAAGTGGGCAGATCACAAGGTCAGGTGTTCAAGACCAGCTTTACCAACATGGTGAAACCCTGTTTCTACTAAAAATACAAAAATTAGCTGGGCGTGGTGACGCATGCCTGTGGTCCCACCTAGTCGGGAGGCTGAGGTGGGAGAATTGATTGAACCCAGTGACCGGAGATCACACCACTGCATTCCATCCTGGGCGACAGAGTGAGAATCCATTAAAAAAAAAAAAAAAAAAAAACCCAGAAAGAGAGAGAGAGAGAAAAGAAAGAAGAAAAAGAAAGAAAGAGAAAGAAGGAAGGAAGGAAGGAAGGAAGG